>NW_028261387.1:56469992-56672492 GCF_051295495.1 Thamnophis sirtalis
ACAGTTGTTTATGTTTAATGTTATTGTGGCTATCTGGATATGCAATTCCATGATCAGTTTCTAAAAATCAAGATAACATAGTGTGTCAATTAATCCTATTTCTGCAATGTTGAGTTTCTATTTTTCTTTATTAGAACTTACAAAATAGTTTCTGTAAAGCCTTTCTGTTTGTTTAGGATCTTATCAAAGGGGGGGGGGATTTCTGCAAATTCTGTTATTTGAAGAACCATATTAAAATCAAGTTGTTTGTTTAATACTAATTCTGTGGAATAATATTGACTGTGATAAAGAAACCTAAAGCAAATTAGATGACTTACTGATTCTCCTTCCTCAAAAAGAACCTATAACAGTTTGATCTGATTTGCAAAGTATTTTGAATGTGGATGCTACAAAGATATTAATTTAAGTGAATATTGAAATGAGTTGTGGAATTGGATAAATCCAGGGGCAGATAAATAGGAAATATTGGGATAGCAATACCTAAATTATTCCCAAGCCTCTTATGAAAAAGAAAAACAGAGACCTGCACCAAATCCATGAAAAATATTTCAAAGGTTAGGAACTTGATATTTCACTAAATTGCTTTAAAAAACAAAAAATAGCAAATATTTCAAATACTGAGCATTACTTGATTCAAGCATCTTAACATTTAAAATAAATCAACAAAGAAAAAAACCATGAGCAACTAAGCCACAAGTTCATTAGAATATTTTTATTGTAATAGCTTATGTATTTGGTGTTTGGGGACATTAAGGCAAAGGAGGTCATGGTAGCTTTACCTACTGTTCCAATCTCAGACATATTTTAAGTAGTTTTTTTTAAACAGAATGCCTATATCTCTAAATTTAGAACTGCACAAATGTATTTGCACATGAGAGTTCATGCATGTTTGAGCTTATGAAAATAGGATACTTTTTGATACCAACTTAATCATTTCAAAACTGGAGATGGGATGAATATAGGGAGCTTTGACTCCTTTTTATGAATCCATTTCTGCCCAATTCCACTAATGTCCAGCCATGCTGTCTGGAAATTTTAACATGCTTTTGAAAGTTGTGTCTTTCTCCATAAAATATTCTGTTTATGAAGTATTGAGCTTATTGAATATCTAAAATTAGGACAGCAGAAGGCATCAAACAGTTTTTTAATTACAGATTCAGTTTATTCTCTCCCCCCTCTCTCTTCCTCCCTCTCTCCTCCCCTCCCTCTCTCTCATATAATCATGGGTCATAAATGGTGAGGTAGCAGCTCTCTGCACTGAGTAGTAGGTAGGATTCGATGATAACTAACATTTCTTTAAATCCTTATTTTCTGTGACTTTATAAAATATAGTGATTTATTACAATGGCATTTTTAAAGTCACAAATTCCTATCCAATAGAATTTGAAAATTGATTAGAAGCTTGTCAAATAATTGTTCTGGAATGTCCCTTTGCAAATTGCTCAGACCAGAAAATGAGTTTTCAACTTAACAAGCACCTGGTTGTAAGTAAGTCAGTTAGTTATCAAATTTATTTTATTTTATTCACTTATCAAATTTTATCGCCCATCTTGCAGATCAGGCAACTCTGTGTGGTGAATATTTAAGTATATTTTTCCGTAATCCCTCAAAGAAATTTTTTTAAATATGAGCTCCGTATTGCAATACTGTTTTTTGACCCATGACACTTAGACTCTGCATGGAATAGAAAGATTTAAAATCATCCTTGTGGTTTTATGTGCAAGATCCATGTGTCTAAGAAATCTGGGTTTAGAAAGAGTTAATAACCTGGGAAGAAAACTGAAAATCAAGGAAAGGAGCGCACCCAAAACCAGTAAGGACATGTCTAATGAAAAGGTATTACAAAGAATTCATGTTAGCAGTGAAGAATTTCAACAGGCAGCTCTCTGCTTAGTCCTTTTGTTCTCAAGAAGCTCCTAAAAATGTCCTGACAAGTCTTAACATCCCCAAGGGAGAGGCCTCCCAAAAGCAGGTTTGTACTCAAAGAAAAAGGCTCCCGGCAATTTGAAGTCCTGTATCAGCTGCATCTGTGTGGTTTAGTAACTCGGGTTTTGACATAAGCTCTCACTAGTTCTCCAGGAGGGTGGAGGGACTTCTCAATCCAATTAATTTAAATGTAGTGATTTTCTTTAAAAAAAAATTAAATCAAGTTCTATCCATGCTTCATCCTGGGTTTTTTTTTTCCCCAAAAAGGATTTAGGTGCCAATTCCTTAAGGATTTTTTTTGTGCAGCAATTTAACCTTTTACAAAGAAATTTGGATTTGAATTTATTTCAAGGGCCTCAAGTGTATGATTGCCACTATACTAACTTTCCAAGGAACTTACTTTGGAAGTACTAAAAGATTGGTTTCTTCCAACGTTCTGTTTGTGTAATTGGAAGTAATGCTCATTAAATTCTATGAAACATGCATAGGATGAAAAAAGACACATTTACTTAAAACTTAGGAGAAAGAGTATGTTTTCTGGATCAAGTTATGACAACCTGAAGAAATATTTTACTTATCTTTACAACAGTTTCCCATCCATAAGTGGTCTTTTTTTAAAAAAGACTTCAATACTTGCAGCCATACTACAGATAAAAGTCTCTATACAATCATTGATATACCTTCTTAGAGGTAAGAATAAATACACACAGAAATGAATGACTGGGAGTTTGAAAAGGTGACTTAAAGTATCCATACACATCATACTTGCTATGTGAAGTGGAAATGAGTCTTTCTTCTTCACTGTGATTTTTTCAGTGGGATGTTTTCTTAACTCATTTTTCATGCACTTTTGTTCCATTCTTCTTTGCTTTGTGATACTCAGAAAATCAATGTCAGTTGATGGAGATGTTGAAAAGCACTTGAGAATGAATGTTAAATAAAAGTTTCCATGATCCAGTCATTGCTGTGAAATAAAGCAAGCTCATTTTTCCACAAAGGGTGAAAATTATGATGTGCTTTCTTTGAAATTATTATGTCAACTTTACACTATGAATGCTTCATCTCTGCCTGTGATAACTATTTGAAAGTCGCTGCTCATTTCTAGTCACTTATTTTTTTCCCTTCTAAGGGGATGATAGTCATATTTGTAACTGTATTCTTACAGGCTCTAATACAGCCTTTGTCAAACTATGACAATGCTCTCTCTCTGAATTATAAGAATTGTAATCCAAACATATGGCAAGCCCAAGATTGGAGACAACTGTTTCAGCATAATGGCTGCTCTGTCATTATTGCATTCTTTGGACAAATCCACAGAATAAAACCAACCAATATCTCAAAGTAATAAGCTTCCTGCCACAAGTTATACTAAATTAGTCTTCCAACAACAATAAGGTATTTGTTGATTTTTTTTTCTAATTATCCTTCAGAATTGTATTCAAACTATTTTAGTTGTTTTGAATTGTTTAGGGACAGTATGAATAGTGCAATTATATCCGCATCCCATATTTTGGCAGCTTTTTCAAACACAGCAACAGTACTAATTATGCTTTGGATCGCTTTATGAACCAGTGGCCATATGGGTCTCTAAGTGGCACAATAGAATGTGAAGAATAGGACACTCTGAATTCATTGTGAAGAAAATTTCCAGCAAGTTTGAAAAGAACCAATTCATTTGGGATAGAGCACCTTTATATCAAAAATCTTTAAATCCATTTGTGATTTTTTAATTGTCATGAAGGTATCTGGATTAGTGGATAAGGCCCAGAAAATTATGTTGTAGCGAGTAAGAAATTAATTTGATTTCTAGGATTTCTCAAATATAACTTCCACTGTAGAATGGTGTGCAAACAATAGTGTATAAATCATTTTTCAGGTGCAATCCTAAAAAAAGAGTACTTAAGAGTGAATTTCTAACTGACTTCTGAATACAGAATTATGTGGTTAGTGTTTTTAGTGTTTCTTGTTCCTGATAGCAGTGTGATGCAAGGATAAAACTAATAAAAGTTATGGAAAAAGAGGAATTCAGACTCAATTCCCTTGGGTTTGAATAAAGAAGATGGCATAGCAATAGAGTACCTTACACTGTTTTTTTAACAATTTAACTTCAAAGCATACTAAGAACATACTGTAACTGTTCATAAAGGTTTTAGAAAATTGTTCCTTAATTTTTTAAAATGTTTTTCATCTGAATTACTCATCTGTTATTTGCTTTCTTTTCTATATTCCTGACATGTTCTAGTTGACAAGGTTTCCACGCACTTAAAGAATGTTCCATGCATTCTGTTGTCCTTCATTCCACCGGAGTCTGTCTCATACCTAATCAGATTTCAGTGGCATGAAGTACATGAGACATGGAGTTGAATCAGCTAAGCCTTCATTCTGATTCCAGTGAGGGGAAAAAAATATATAGCACTTTATAGAAGAAACCTGGACAGGCCCACTGAAACTGTGCAAGCTGGGTAAATGACCCTGAACAAAAGAATGACAGTGAACATTTCAATATCCTACTTGTGCATAGAAATTATTTGGAAAGAACCATTTCAGAAGCTGGCTTATCTCTAATCTGAAAAATATTTTTTTAAAAAAAATCAATTTAAAAATCCATATAAGAGTGTAAGCTACTTCCCCAAGAACTTTAAAATACCTTATTAAGAGAAAATTACATCATGATTATTATTTTTTTGAAGTTTGAAGTTATTTTCTTTTAAATTGTCCATGATAATTGAGCTTCTTTTCATGTTCTCACCACACCCTGGGTTTGTATAAGTAGCTTCATGTTTTCAATTCAAAAGCAAGCAGGCACCTGTTTTACTCCTTGCTTTCGTGCCTGGCAAAACTCCATTCAAATGTGAGGCCCATTTATTCTGTAATAAAGCAAAAGCTAAATATGTTTTACATTGAAGAATGCCTCAGAGTTTTCAGGTGACATCCAAAGGATATCATCCCAGGTGTCAGTATGAATTCAGTAGAGGTTAATGCAGTTAAATATATTTAACAATTAAAATTGTTGCATCACTCTCTAATCATTTGACAGATGTAATTGCCTTTTTATAGCTTTCATTTTTCTGAGACATGGGCTGACAAACTTCAAACTGCACCAGATAATGCCTTTCCAATGTCAGTGTGAATTATTTGCTGTGATAGATTTACTGCCATGTCCCCAAAAGTTATAGACCTGCCTTATTTTCTCTCACTCCCTGCCAAGTCTTGATTTTATGTTTCAAAATGCTTCCAGGTCTGCAGCTTTGTGATAGCCCTTAGGATCTAAACATCTGTGAAAACTTTGTCATTTGGCAGACACAAGGTTTAATATAATCAAAATATTTCAGTTATTTTATTGAATGAATTGCTACATTATTGAATTTGCATCTCACGTATACAGCCATAGCAAAACAATTATATGTCTGTCCTAAATGTTATTCACTTTCTCAATGCCATGGTTCTCCAAAATGGCTAAAATTCTCAGCTAATATTAAAATTCAACCAACATTTAGAATTTTAAAATGTAAAGATATTCCATCACATCAAGCTTGATTCTGGTGATGACATGAACATGTCTTTAGGTTTTTTGGGAGCCAAACATTTTAGTGAATATCTTCTCCTCCTCCTCTCCACTAGCATAGTCCACAACTCTGCTTAGATTTTTTTTAAGTTCAGCCAAGCTCACAGAAATTAAACATAAATACATATAAAAGCAAATATTCTTTTTTAAGTTTTACATATATTTCATAGGACATGGTTTTCCTTCATGCCAAGCAGGAAATAGAAGTATATCAAGTTGACCTTCTAACTGATTTCTATTAAGGATTAATGGAAATAAATTATTTAATCAAAATAAAATAGCAGTGCTTTGGCTTTTGATATGCATTTTATTGAAATAACAAAGATATGAGAACTAAGCAAAAAACAGAGAAATGGTACAGCATAACAAATTCTATAATTACTGTCCAGTAATTCTGTCTTGGATCTCTATTCCCATCAGTTAACACCAGATACATTTAAGTAAGAAATTGTGCACAGAATATAAATATTAAGACACATTAAAGATAAGATCTTGTCTTTACACGTTCCAAAACCAGAAAAGAGGGAAAATTAAATTTGTTGTCAGTTCAGAATGCAGACTCATTTTAAAGCTGACAAAGGCAATAAATCAGCTCATTTAGTAATGTTTTACATTGGTAAAAAGCTATACGGTACACCACTCAACAATGATTTAGCTTGATCAATGTTTCCTCCAGACAAAGTCTGAAATAAATATTTCCCCAAAGTGTCTGAATTTAAAACAGTTATCTGACACTTTACCTGGCATAAGGGGAATATATAACATTCTATTCAGATAATAGCCAAATAGGAATTTCTCAAGCAGAACATGCCCGACTTTACAAATTTCATATAGCCATATATTCATCATGATTTAGTGATTAAACTATAATTGTCTGGGTTTTCCTCAACATTTTGATCTTAAACCAAAACCATTACGTATGGCAATACACAAACCAAATCAATATTACCCTTGTGGATCATGTTTTCCAAGAACTGATGTTCAAGAAATGTGGTACCATTGATATTGGATACAATGGTGTATAATGATACAATGCAATATTCATGCATAACTTATCTATTCTTTAGTTTCCATGATTTTCTAATCTCCAAATTTATATCACATGTTACAAGATTTCATATTGTCACTGAACATAAATTGAAGCAGTGCTGCTTTTTTTTAGTTTTCCCAAATCGCCATAATTCAACTTAATTGGACAATCTTCTGTTCCAAAATTACAGAAGGGGAAAAAGTGATTTTATCTATTACATCTGCACAGTGCACACATAGATAAATTTCTATAATGTCTACCACACTCTCACTTTTTTCTATACTAAAGGTCTTCAAACACCATAACTCTCTCAAAAGACTAGCTCCAGGCTCTGATCATTGCTTGACTAACTTCTTGTTGTTTTCTTTCATTTTCCTGCCCTTTTCTTCCTGTAGGTCCATTTTCAAAAGAGCCTAGTAAATGTGATGGGCTTTCAACAGCTCAGTTCTGGAGGAACAGGGTATACCCCCAAAAAGCCTTCATCTGATTTTTTTAGATATAAAATTTTGTGCCAGGTGTTTAGTCCCCACTGCATTAGGCATTTAATTTTTGATAGCTGGTTAAATACTTTTATATAGGAGTAAATTCTTAGTAAATATTTTCCAGCATGATCTGTCCCCAACCTGCTCCTTTAAGTTTTCCATTTGTTCACCTATCACTTCTATAATAAAGTCCACTGATTTCTGGTGGTTGCTGTCTTCTTCTGTTTCTTCCACCTTTTCCAGCATTATAGACTTCTCAAGCTATTGAATAATATAGCCAAAATATGATAATTGGATCCTGGCCATTTGTGTCATCAACAAGAATTCTGGATTGATTTGTTATATGAGGCATTTCCTCAGCTCTTCTGCAATTGACCTAACAGGCCCTTCACCCTGCACATCAATCATTTTTCATTGTCTATCCATGTACGTACGTACGTACATACATACATACATACATACATACATACATACATATATACATATACATATACATATACATATACATACACACACACACACACACACAAATATATATATATATATATATATATATATGTATGTGTGTGTATATATATATGTATATATATATGTATGTATGTATGTGTATGTATGTGTGTGTGTGTATGTATGTATGTATGTATGTATGTATGTATGTATGTATGTATAGCCATTGCCCAATATAGACCTGCTTATTTTATTTAGGCAGTTGAGATGACTTGCATACCTTGGGTGACTTTTATACTTTTCACATAAATTCCAGCAATTCCAACATTCTTTGCTCAACTCTCTCAGCAACCTAAACCCCAGTAAGACAGCACATTTATCACATTGCTTGGAAAATATATTGAAATTCAACAGTTTTTGTAAAAACTATGATCATTATAGCATAAGATTGCCATATCAGGAATGTAAAGACCTGTATGGGGGTTAGATGGAATTAAAAAGATAGTTCTCTGTATCATTTTGCTGCTGCCATTTACTGTATAATTTTTACACAATAAATCTGGTAGTATTCCCATAAAAAATAAGCAAAAACTTCAATTTCTTCCAAATCAGATCCCTACCCACATATTCCAATTTAGTTATGAGTTTCATTATTTGAATGACATCTTATTCTTTTTTTTCCTTACCTTGAGAAGGAAATGAGAGAGACTTCTCAGTCTGGAAAAATATAAGTGTGTGAAAGAGAGAAATTCAAAACAGTTAAGCCTTCATTGTGTTGCCCTTAAAAAGAGTCAATGAAAGTTCTGGGGAGTGGTGGGCTTCCAAAATTTTAGCAAGGGGTTTTCAGCCCAGTTGCTTGTGGGTGTGGCCATGGCGGGCAGGGTGTAGTCAGCTTCCTGCACCATGGGGGGGGGGCGTTTTTGCCCTTCCGAGGCTCTGAAGCAGAGGTGGTATTCGGGAGGTTTTGCCCAGTTCTGGAAAATCGGTAGTGGAAATTTTGAGTAGTTTGGAAAACCAGTAAATACCACCTCTGACTGGCCCCGCCCCATCTATTCTCTGCCTCCTGAGTCCAAGCTGATCAAGATGGATTTTGGGGATTTTGCAGCATCCTTCCTCTGGAGTGGGGTGGGAATGCAGATTTTACAGTATCCTTTCCCTGCCATGCCCACCAAGCCACCAAGTCATGCCCAAAGAACTGGTAGTAGAAATATTGAATCCCATCATTGCTCTGGAGGCTTTTCTCAAGCCTCCAGGAGGGCAAAAAAGGCCTCCCAAGGCTCCGGAGAGCCTTTTCCTGAACTTCAGGCAGGCCCATTTTTCATCCTTCCTAGGCCTCCATGCATGCCCTTACCTGCATCCAAAATAGGCTATATGGTGACTCCTGGAAGGGGTGGGGGGCAGGGCTAGCCAGGAGTGGGATTTGGGGTTCTCTGAACTGCATGGAACCCCTGCAAACACACAACAGCCCATTCCTGGTTCTGGGGTGGCACTCAAGATTTTATGACTATACCCTAAATTGATAAATAACTGGAATCCCAGTTGTTGTTGTTTTTCTTGACCTGGCCCACCTTGAGGGACTGATGCACATCATTGTTGGAAGTTTTTCTGCAGTTCTCTTGCAGAAAATGGATGTTTCTCTCAAAATTGTAATTGCACTAGCTTAATAGGCCTAAATAACTAAATAGCTAACCTTTTCATTTATTTTAGCTTACATTGATTTCATCAATACTATAAATTACTTTTGATGCATGAGGTGCTGACTTATTAAAATAGATGCAAGAAGAGAAGTGACAAACATCTGGGAATATTTTTTCATCATGCTTTGCTTTGGCATCTTCTCTGGCATTTGCCATCTGGCTGGAAGACAGAATAGTATAAACACTAGCCCTTATGCTGTTAGTGCAATTCTTCTAATAATTGCAGAGGTGCATTGACTCCCATTGCTCTGATGAAAGAAAGATTTCATAAACAAGATTATGGAAGAGTTGGGATCCAAGTAAATACTGACCACCTCAGCTGAATGCAGTTCTTAAGAAACTCCTTAGCTAACGTAGCATTACATATTTCTTTCTTACTTATTTCTTTGTAAGGTTAAATCTCTAAAGGGCTATATTTTAAAGTCCAGAATGCTTCAATGAAATTTCCCTTCCTTTCTTTGTGTAAGGGATCAACATACTGGCATTTGTGGATTCATTAGTAATGCCACATTTATTTTAATTATGGACATAGAGAACCTTAAAATTACAAGAAACAGCAATCTACCATTAGTCCCCACTGCTGCTCAATGTTACTTTAGAAGATTCTGCTACTAAACAGAATTTGTCATTCCAATCTAAGGAGATTGGATACTTGGAACTGGCTGAGCTCAGAAATCACTTATTAAAGCTTGCTGACTTTCTGGGGCTTAATAACATTCTTCGATCTAATTTCAGGGAGTGAATATTAACCGTGCAAACAGAAAGATGGGAAACTTGAATGGATAATCTTTTCAGGGGTCATTCAATTAAAGATTCTATAATAGACTTTTTTAGAGTGATCAGATCTGGGTTTTAAAAATATCAATAACAGCAGCAAATACTGAAAATTCTAACTCTTTGTTACCCTTTATTGATTATTCAGATGTTTGCAGCCTATATCAGGACTAGCCTATCTATCTATCATCTATCTATCTATCTATCTATCTATCTATCTATCTATCTATCTATCTATCTATCTATCTATCTATCTCCTATTCATCTGATTTAAATTCTGCAATCATCAAAGCAGACACCTCTTCTTTTTTATACATAAACCAGAAAAAAGCCAGGTTGCTTTAATGAGAGCTGGCCACTTTGAAGTACTTCTTTCAACTCATTTTTGAAGCATGGTTATTATAAAAATTGCAGCAAGGTATGAATCTTTAGAAATAAGAAGTCACATCGGGAACTCAGCATGTATCAGGTGCAGACACAAACCTCTTTTATAAATGACCTACCTGCATATTTAAATAAGTATTCCTTATGCATACATGGACACACACAAACATAAATACACAAAAGGGAACGGGATGAGAGAGTGGGAGGGGGGGGAGAAAAGGGAGAGACAGAGAAAGAGATTTCTTCCTACAATGACAGGAAACCTCCAGCCAATAGGTCAATGTGATTCTATATGTTTTCATAGTTCATGGAATCCTATTATATTGCTGAAATATAGACTTGTTATATAATTCCTTGGATTTTATTTTTTTATGTATTAACATAGGTTTCTTTAGTCTCAATTTTATTATTCCCCAATGAAGACAGCTCAGGAACTGAAAAAGTAGTTAAAATGCAGTTCCCTTTAAAGTAACCCCATTTTATTATTTGCTGATAGTTTCCGTCTTCAAATAAACATAGGAATAGAATGTTTCACATTTGTAAATGTCACAAGTTTTTCAATAATTCATTGATTCAGGTTCATGGGACCTTATGAATAGGCTGTGAAATTTATGATTATCCATATGAGAACCAGATTGGTTAAGGCATTGGGCTAGAAACGAGGAAACTATGAATTCTAATTCTGTGTTATGTACAAAAACAGCCTCAGTCCTAGGAAGGAGGCAGTGAAAAAAATCACTTCTGAATTCTTGCCAAAAAAACAACAATCCTGCAAAGACTTGTCTAGGAGGTATTCAAGAGTTAAAGGCACACACACACACAAAGAAAGGATAGAGATCAGAGGTGGTATTCAGCAGGTTCTGACCAGTTCTGGAGAACCAGTAGCAGAAATTTTGAGTAGTTCGGAGAACCGGTAAATACCACCTCTGACTGGCCCCACCCCCATCTATTCTCTGCCTCCCGAGTCCAAGCTGATCTGGAGGAAATGGAGATTTTGCAGTAACCTTCCCCTAGAGTGGGGAGGGAATGGAGATTTTATAGTATCTTTCCCCTGCCATGCCCACCAAGCCATGCCTATCAAGCCATGCCACACCGACCAAGCCATGCCCAGAAAACTGGTGGTAAAAAAAATTGAATCCCACCACTGATAGAGATAATACCCTACACCAAGAAATGTTAGAGCTGAAGAAAGGCAAGCAGAGGAACAAATGTTAGGGCACAATAGCTAGATCATTACATGTCATTCTGACATATCTTTATTATATTTTCTTTGGAATCACTTGTCAACAAATAGATTCCTGATTATATTGGTGGCAGTCCTAGGTTTTGAAAACCTACTGTTAAATGCTAGGTGAGTTAAAGGAAGTAGATCTGCCATCTAGGATTATCTTGCTGGCTTGCTATGAATTATAAAGTCTGAAGACAGATTATCCTTGCATTCATTTAAAAGTTATTAGGAGCTTTTAAACAATTTTTAAACAACTTATTTTATCAGGGATTTTATTTTTAAATATTTCCATCCCATTTAGAAAGATTGGTTAAATTAGTTGGATGAATAACTGAGAGCAGTGTTTTTTTTTTCATGTCTTCACTCTAAAAAAAATTCTTGCCTTTTAGCAATTATTTGAGTGCCTGCACAGGGCAAGGTTCTTACTCTCAGAGGCAAGTGATATATATCCCTACAATATCCATAAAATGTCATGAATAACAGATTAACTAATGGAAACAAGGGAAGACTCTTATACAAATTTTCAAGGCTAGACATTCATAAGAGGATAACATCAAACTTTAATATCAATAACACAGCTCACATTCTTCCGAATTTTCACTGTTAAAAGTCAGCTCAGATCTGCTCTGTACTGTGTCTCTCTTGTAAATGCTTAGATCATTTTCTTTTGTCCACAATGAATTGATTAAAGTTCCTTTGATTCAAGCCTCAAATTAAAAAAAAAATGTTTCAGTATATTTGAAACTTTATAATGTTCTGGAAAAGGCAAGGATGAAAAGCCTTTTAAAAATGTGCAGCTGATTGACAGTCTGATTGAATTAATTGCAGGAATTCTCTTAATTGTGCACTTAATTACTGATACTATGTGTCAAAAGATTATGTGGCAGCACCTGCAGGAGACACTTCACAGCTCTAGTCAAAGCCAGCTGCACCAAATTTCAAGGAAGCATGGTGCATCGCCCGCAGCTTGTTAAAGGGGGAAATCATATTATTTTAATAATATACAATTAGAGTTCACCGTTGCCATCCTCCAAATGCAGACAATCCCAGTTCTCATTGCAGGGACAGGATCTAGCAGATAAAAAATAGAGAAGAGACAAAAAGTGTTAATTATAGCTCCATATGACATGAAGTCTTTTTGTGGATTGTTTTTAAATCATTTTGTTTGGCAAAAGAGGAAGGAACAACCTAACTGATTCAGAAGGCTATAAGCCATTTCTGGATAAATAGCAGTAGTTTAAATATATTACCATACATTTGATTCACAAAATTAGTACCATCATGGATACACAATCCTTCTTCACTTGCTTAGGCCTACTTTTCATTAATGGAAAGCCTCCTTTTTATTGTGGAAGATAGCATCAAAGACAGAGGTGGTATTCAGCCAGTTCTGACAGGTTCTGGAGAAAGTCATTCAGTTCTCCGAAAAATAGGCTGCTCCCCCCCCACCTCCCAACCACCCAGCTGATCTTCTTTTGTTGCCCTGAACAGTAGAACGGAGCTGGAAAGCAGGTTAGTGGGGTCAGGAGGGAATGAGAATTTTGCAGTAATTTTCCCCCAGGAGTGGGGAGGGAATGCGGATTTTGCATATCCTTCCCCTGTCACACCCACAAAGCCATGCCCACAAAGCCATGCCCACAGAACCAGTAGTAAAAAAAAATGAATCTGATCAAGGAGATACAGTAATGTTCATGAAATTATGAGCACTTTTAATTAATGATCCTATTGATATCAATGATAATGGAATGATGTAGTAAAATATATCCTATGAAAACTGCAGATGTCCATATGCATAGGGTTTATGCCTAAAAGATGTAACTGGCAGTGAGAAGTAAAATGTTTAGAAACAATGAAATGTAGGAAACGGATGGCAGAAAAGAACTAGTAGTCCATCAAGTCCTTAGAGATTGTTAAAAATTCTTTTATTTTTAACATGTTTGTCAGATGATGAGCATGTGTTTATCCCAAGCATGTTTAATATAAGTTACTGATGAGTGACCCACTATATCCACTGGAAGTTAGTTCTAAGCTTCTACTACTCTTTCTGTGAAGCAATACTGATGGGCTGGCTGCTAAAGCAAGGTCATGGCACACACTTGACAGTAAATCAGGAAGACTGTAATTGTGGGGTAGGTCTGGCAAGAACAAAGAATGCTTTTCAACAGGAAATATGCATGTGTAAAGTTTGTAGCAATTATGGATAGTTAGACAACTTGCAGACCTCAGGTAAAAGTTAGGGATGGCCTGCAGCAAATGAAATGTATATTAGATAACTCCTGGGGCATTCATTAGCTAAGGCTTAGGAATAGGGACATCTGGAGACCAATAAAACAAATTGTAGATTATTACTAAAATGTTTATTAGATGATATTTTTTAGATTTTAGATTTAGATTTAAAGTTTATTTATATGCCGCCCTTTTCCCTGGGGGGACTCAGGGCGGCTTACAACTTAAAAGTGGGGGGAGACAAACTTTTAACATATAAGACAAATACATAATTAAAACACAACATTCATACTATTCGGGCGGGTTGTAGTCTTAACCCCAGGCCTGACGGGATAGCCAGGTTCTGAGGGCTGTGCGGAAGGTCTGGAGGGTGGTCAGGGTACGAATTTCCACAGGGAGATCGTTCCACAGGGTCGGAGCTGCCACCGAGAAGGCTCTCCTCCGCGTAGTTGCCAGTCGACATTGACTGGCAGATGGAACTCAGAGGAGGTCTAACCAGTGAGATCTAATAGGTCGTGTGGAGGTAATTGGCAGTAGGCGGTCTCTCAAGTATCCAGATCCACTACCATGGAGGGCTTTATGGGTGGCAAGTAGCACCTTGAAGCGTACCCGGAGATCGAAAGGTAGCCAGTGCAGCTCGCGGAGGATAGGTGTTATGTGGGTGAAACGAGGTGCACCCACAATCGCTCGCACGGCCGCATTCTGGACTAGCTGAAGTCGCCGAATACTCTTCAAGGGCAGCCCCATGTAGAGCACATTGCAGTATTCCAGCCTAGAGGTCACAAGGGCACGAGTGACTGTTGTGAGAGCCTCCCGGTTCAGGTAGGGGCGCAACTGGTGGACCAGGCGAACCTGGACAAATGCCCCCCTGGTCACAGCTGACAAGTGATGTTCGAAAGTCAGCTGTGGGTCCAGGAGGACTCCCAAGTTGTGGACCCTGTCTGAGGGGCGTAATGTTTGACCCCCCAGCCTGAGAGATGGGATATTAGCCAAATTGGTGGGAGGGAAACACAACAGCCACTCGGTCTTATCTGGGTTGAGCACGAGTTTGTTAGCCCTCATCCAGTCACTAACAGCTTCAAGTCCCTGGTTCATCACTTCCACCGCTTCATTGAGTTGGCACGGGGTGGACAGATACAACTGGGTATCGTCCGCATACTGGTGGTATTTTATCCCGTGCCGCCGAATGATCTCACCCAGCGGTTTCATGTAGATGTTGAAAAGTAGGGGGGACAGGACCGAACCCTGCGGCACCCCATATGTTAGGGGCCTAGGGGTCGATCTCTGCCCTCCAACTAACACCGACTGCGACCTGTCCGAGAGGTAAGAGGAGAACCACCGCAAAACAGTGCCTCCCACCCACACCTCCCGCAGTCGTCGCAGAAGGATACCATGGTCGATGGTATCGAAAGCCGCTGAGAGGTCAAGGAGAACCAGGATGGAGGCGTAGCCTCCGTCCCTGGCTCTCCAGAGGTCATTGGTCAATGCGACCAAAGCGGTTTCTGTGCTGTAGCCAGGCCTGAAGCCAGACTGGAATGGGTCAAGATAGCTAGCTTCCTCCAAGGACCGCTGGAGCTGAAAGGCCACCACCTTCTCAACAACCTTCCCCACAAAGGGGAGGTTGGAGACTGGACGATAATTGTTAAGAACGGCTGGATCCAAAGATGGTTTCTTCAGGAGGGGTCTCACCACCGCCGCTTTAAGTGCGGGGGGAAAGACCCCCTCCCGAAGGGAGGCAGTAACAACCGCCTGGATCCAGCCCCGTGTCACCTCCCTGCTGTTAGCAACCAGCCAGGAGGGGCACGGGTCCAGTACACATGTGGAGGCACTCACAGCTCTCATGGCCTTGTCCACGTCCCCGGGGACAACATCCTGAAACTCAACCCAGGGATGGTCTACCAGATTATCCCCCTGTGCCTCGGCTGGATCTGCAGAATCGGAGTCCAACTCCGACCGAAACCGAGCAACTTTGTCTGCTAAGAACTGGACGTAGTCCTCAGCCCTACCCTGCAGGGGATCCTCCGTAACCCTCCTATTTAGGAAGGAACGGGTTATCCTAAACCTATTTCTTGTTATCTCACCTTGTCCCACCTTCTCCTTTAGTGAAAACGTAAAGCTTACTTAATCCTTTGTTCTTGGCCTTTTGACCAGGAACTCTTTTTTTCTTGGAATACTCCAATAAAAAGGAATCAGAAAACCTGCACCTCCTGTCTGGTGTCCATCATTGGCTTCAGCACCAGGCCCAGACCTGAATTGGGGACAGCAATGCTTTCTAACATTATTTTTAAACTCCCTTCTTTTACACTATCTTCCAGGACTCTGTCACACCCTCTTCCTAGCAGTTGTTTCTAGCCTTTATTCTGAGTTCTGTTTTCCAAGCTTCTCAGTGATTTCAACTGAGCTGAACTTCAGAGGCTTTGTGAGCCCAGAAAGTCCTGCATTATTCAATAAATTTCAAAATTCAGTATCGTCTTTATCAATTAAAAACTTTTTTCTATTTTCTAAAATTATATTGCTGTTTTAAGGTACAACAAGCCATTTTTTCCCAAAGAATAACACTGGAAAAACCAATGCTACTTCTTCATAGAACTTGCTTTGTTGCAGTAATCATTATGTACAGAAATTACCAATCCTTGGGAAATCATGGAATAAATAATTATGCTTATAAAAAAATTTCCAGCACTTTTCATCCTGCTCTGGAAGCCCAGTGGTCTCATCTAAGAGGGAAAGAAATATTTGTGCATTGCACAGGTCCCATATATTCTCCATAAATTGGTTATCAGCTCATTCCTGTTACAGTATTCAAGTCCAAAAACAATTCTGTGGCAGCTAGCTATTGCATCCAGAATGCAGATTTTATATAACACAGGTTTTAGAAACAGGCCATATCCTGAAAACAAAGGGTTGTTGTTGTTGTTGTTGTTGTTGTTGTTGTTGTTGTTGTTGTTGTTTTAAGAAGGAAGGTGCAGTGAGAAAAAACTCCCTCCAATCTTTCCAATGAAAAGCTACAATGTATAAAATACCACGATCAAAGGAAAACCAAATGACAAAAAATACGATGAGATTGGTTTGGGAAACAAGATGAAACGTTCCATTAACAAAGCACAACACAGCAATTGCCGTGGTGTTTATGAAGTAGTTTCCTGTCTCTTCACATTTATGGGAACTTGGAGCAGCTGTTTGACTATCTCATTAAATGCCTTGTGAAAGAAAGAGCAAGAAGTGCCATTGAAATAAATGACTGCCAGCCTGCCACAAAATAGAAATAGACCTAAAGGAACATTATTTTATCTGGGAATGTTTCTGAAGGATGCATAAAGGTTTTGATACCTCTCTCTGCTGCTCTTTGTTTTAAGACATCTTCCAGGAAACAACAACAAATGTAATTCTAAGGCCTTTTCCCCCTTTCAAACCTAGAGGTCAGGTAGAAATATATCTGAGTACATTTGCAGTATGTGATGTTAAAGCATGGATCTATCTATTCATTATGCTCTTCTTTGACCAGCATCAGTCTTTTGAAGACTAATCTTCATTGCTAGTATTTTCATATCCACAGAAACCATTTTATCCTGTCCTGCAATTTTTCACCATCAACCTTAATACACTGATAGAATCTCACAAATTTGAACCAGGTCCCCCTCAATTTGCCTCAGACTGCAAGATGAGCAGTATATAAATTTAAGAAACAAATGTTATCTGAATCCACCCATTAACACCTCCCACCTTCTTTCCAAATATAGGTCTACTTTAAAAAAAAGTTGCAAACTATGCACATATAGGCAATTTTATACAGATATAACCCCCCCAAGACTTTGACCACAATAAAAAATATATCCAAAAGATGGAAATTACTGCCCTAAAAGTAGGTGCTTTTCATAATGGAAATATGATCCAGTTGGGGTTTTATCTATTCCTAATATTAGATCTGACTCCCATCTCATTCCGTCCTTTGGGGAAATTACAGTGACATTGAAAAAAGTGCTTTATGGTCCCCATACCTATGGCGATTGTAGCATCCCAACAGTCACATGATCAAAATTTGAGTGCTTGGAAATCAGCATATATTTACAATGCAGCAGGTCATGTGATTGCCATTTCCAACCTTTCCAGCCAACCTTGGCGCCCGACAAGAAAAATCAATGAGGAAAGCTTGCTTCAGTTAACAACTCCGTAATTCACTTAACTCTAGCGATTCACCTAGCCATCACAGCAAAAAAAGATTACAAAATTGGATGTGACTCACTTAACAACCACCTTGCTTACAACAGAAATTCCCACCATGATTGTGGTGGTATATTACAGCTACTAATATATTTGTAATATTTCTGATTACTCTTGAAGTTATTGTCCCAAAGGTGCTTTTCCAACCAGCTAATTACAATAATGATCTGGATGACTGAGAAACTCCATAGAGATCATGAAGTTATTATTATTTTTTACTGCTAATATCTCATAAGAGAAAATAGAATCATTTCTGTACAAATTTCTGTTGACATTCAAGGTCAGGTAAGAAGTTATCTTAATTTTTTTTTTGCAACATTCCTTTGAATATCATCTTTGCAACATAAGCAGTTTATGTGCTTAGGAAGCTACAAAACATTAACCAGTAAGAGGTCAAATTTATGTTAGCCATTATTGACAATTCTGGCACTTCCAAAAGATAACTACATTGTGTTTAGGATCTCTGTAATACCTGTTTACACAGGACAAAATTTAGCCTGAAAAACTCTAAAATAGCTTTAAGACCCACAAGAATGGGACACAAAGGCCTTTGAAGAGAAGCAATCCATTCACAGTATCTGCACAATCTTCCCTAATAGGCTGATATAGGGTATCTGCCTGGTCTCTAAATTATTTGTAATTAAAGTATATACAAACTTAATTCTAATTCATTCACCTTATTACCATTTGGTATGAGATATTTTTCCCTTTTTTAAAAAGGCACCACACTTAAAGATATTCTCAGCAACATACAGGTAGCAGGTAGCATAATCTCAGATTCATAGAACTTTTTTCCAAACACAAATACACTGGTGAATTAGTGAAGAATCTGAAGCTTTTCAGAATCAAGCTTTTGCTGGCAATACCGGAAACATCATTGCAGTATTGCACTGTATTTTAACCTGTCTATTGAAAATGAAGTTAAAATTTCCCTCATAGATTTCGGGGCATTAGCAAATATTTTGTATCAGGCAAAACATTAAACAAGAAAAAAATGACGGTTCAAATAAGTTCAAATATCTACATTTTTAAACTCTTGCCCAACATTTTTGAATTGATAATAGTTTAAAGTTTAGCAATTCAGCTGACAATACATATTAATATTATGCTGCAAAAGTATTTATCTTTCTCCAACATTCTTCCTCAAATATTTTAATCTCCTAACCTAATGGAAGACTAGCTGCTAATACCTGATTAGCAGTGACTTAGAAACACAATTCTAATTTTACAGCCAGGTGTCTTTGGTTTTTACATCTAGTAAGTATTCATTTTCACTATATTTCTGTGTTCTAAAAAAGTAATAGCAACATAACATAGAAAACCTGGGGACTTTTAAATATTGCTGGTTTTCTAGTGGAACATTTTTAATTTAATTTATTTATTAAATGTACATGCTGCCCATTTCCCAAATAACATCCAATAACTCTTGGATGTCAGGTAAATTTGAGATTATATAATAAAATATTAACATTTATCAGTGGAACAATTTGTCTCCAGAAGTTTTAAATGCGGCAACACTGGAAGTTTTTAAGAAGAAATTGGATAATTCAGACAAATTGGATTTGTCTGAAATGGTTTAGGGCAATGTTGGCGAACCTTTTTGGCACTGAGTGCTGAAATGGGAATAGGTGTGCGGGGAAGGGCCATAAATCAGAAGAGCAGTTTGAATGTATGAATGTTTATTTCATTTGTATGCCGCCCTTTCCCCCCGAAAAGGTTCCCCTACATGCATAGGTACACTGGGAAACCGAGCTTCCGGTTTCCGGCAAGCACATGTGCGCTGGTCACCTAGTCTTCTGGTTTCTGGAGTGGATGTACATGCGAAGACTAGCTGGACAATGTGAATGTGTGCATTGGAAACCAAAAGCTCAGCTTCCTGGCACGCACATATGTGCTAGGGAGCTGCTCTTCTAGTTTCCAACACTCCTTCACACCTGAAGAACTGCTGGCCGGTGCACATGTGCGTTCCAGAACCCGGAAGAGCAATGGGGAACCACTGCCATGCCCAGAGAGATGACACTGTATGCTACTTCCAGCATATGTCCCATAGGTTCACCATCATGGGTATAGGGTTTCCTGCCTAAGCAGGAGGTTGGACTAGAAGATCTTCAAGGTCCCTTCCAACTCTGTTATTCTATTCTATTCTATTCATGAAATTTAGCATTTCTATTCCTACCCTTCTACCATGAACAGCAATTCACAAAGAATTTACAAAAATAGCTCAACTGGGTGCCATGCCCAGTAAGCTCCCTGCTGCATAACGAGTTCCTGGTTGCTTTCCAAATCAGTGGTCATCAAAAGATCTCCTAATATAGATGTTTAGGGCAAATGTTAGTCTTTTTCAGAATTTAGGTCCTGTTGCTGAAGGAAGGAATACCTGCATTATGCATAATACACAATTTCCTGCAAGAAAAGCAAAAAAAGAAGGTCAATGTGTAGATAAGGTCATATTTGTTTCCCATTCAAATAAATGCAATTTGCTCACATAACGCTTGGGGTTTCATTAATTTACTTCTGACATGTTGCTACATTTAATTGCCTTTGACAATTAGTAACATTTCAACACTTTCCCTAATGGCCCAATTAGGATCATGCTTGTCTTCTGGGCAGTAAATAGGAAAACATAGTAATAAATGGTTAGTAAGGTGCCTAGTCCTTAACAAAACCTCTTATATAGGTTTTGTATAGGAAAAGGAAATCGAGCATGAAACACAGGCCACTTCAGTTCTGCTTTAGTCAAATTAAAGCTAAGTGGAAAGCTCTCCCTGTTTCTTCCCATAGACATGCCTTTCTCCTGCAAAAACCTGTGTTGAGAATGCCTTAATTGATTATAGGAGAAAGTGCTGAGTTTTTGCTTCTGTCCACTTAATGTATTATCGATCACTTTGTAAAGTAAACAAACAACATGATGTTGAATAAATTCCTTTTCCAAACTGGGGCCCTGATGGGACTATAAAGGAAGGAAAGGACTATTTTTTGCCAAGCTGCAAGCTATTGACTACATAACAGAAATGTTTGTGAAGATGGAAAACATAATTTCTAGATAGTCTTGGTCAAGGTCAGAATGTAGTTTTGGATGCAGTTTGATTCATGCTCAGTGAGAAAGAGACAGATGTCAATATTGAAGAGCTAGTAATTACAGTAAAAGCAACACTATCTGTATCTAGCAAGAATGGATGATTGTCTTGTACTCATGACACCGAATTGGTTATCTATACAATAAGAGCCTTTTCAAGAAAATATTTTAGCCTGAATCTCTGCAATCCACAAACATGTGGATAAATGTTCAATAAATCCAAATCCAAATCCAAATCCAAACATGCATAGACTGGAAAGCTGGTCCTTTACATATAATGTAAATACTTCTAATCCCAGGATGGATTTTCCAAGATGAAAACAGGATCCAGGAACAATAGTGGCACTGTACATAACAAAATGACAAAATCTGGCCACATTGTCATATATTGGTACTATCACTTGAAATTTCACAATATTTAGCCATTTTTACCCTAAAACGCACAAAATTTTGATTTGAAGGACCAAAATGTGTAATGTGGCAATATTATACAATTTTGGATATATGAATGGGGTTATTTAATTTTGTGGTCCTGCAGGCACCAGATGAGGTGGGATCTATGCATCTAGACCGGTGTTTCTCAACCTTGGCTACTTGAAGATGCTACTTGAAGATGTCTGGACTTCAACTCCCAGAATTCCCCAGCCAGCGAATGCGAATACTGGCTGGGAAATTCTGGGAGTTGAAGTCCAGACATCTTCAAGTTGCCAAGGTTGAGAAACACTGATCTAGACCCTACATTGCTATCTCCTGGTTCTTGTGTTATAATTAAAACCAGTAATGACTATGTAGTGGCTTAATTAAAATAAAATATTGTTAGCTAATATTAAGAGGCTTCTATTATTTTGGGATTAATTTAATTTGGATAGTATGAACTTTTTTTTTGCTTAACTAGTAGTTCTTATGTATTTATAATATATAATTAAATGCATGGAATAAGTGAACAAAATTTAAAATGGCATTGAGTATACTTTTCAGATAACTGAAGGAATGATATGTAAAAGGAAGTTATGACTTGTTCCCTAACATGCTGTAATGCATTACATGGTAACTAAGTGTTTAAATTACAGTAAGGCAGAGTCTAATAGAAGAAAATATTTGAAGCTCAGGGTTGAACTGTGGAGACCTTGGTGTTCTCTCAGTTAGGTTGTTTGCTTACAGACAAATACTGTTGATGTTACTTACTGAGGTAATGAAAGTTCAACTCAGAAAGCATCAAGGATTCCAGAATCATAGTCTAATATAACATACAAATATTCTAATAGCAAGAGCAGTTCAACAATAAAATCAATTGCCATGAGATAGGGGCCTTCTTTGAATTGAATATGTTAAAGCAAGGACTGAATAGCCATTTATTGTGCATACTTTTACTGTGGATTCTAACAAGGAGCAAAAATAGTACCCTTTGGCCTAGGTCACTTCATCATCTAAATTTGATTATCTACTTGCATATTTGACATAAACAATATTTTGGATAGTATCCACTGTAGAATATTAGGTAGTTATCCTACAGTATCCACTTCAAGCTTTTTTATAAAATGAAATTTTCTTCCTAGCATTCACCACAGTCAATTGTTCTATTTTAGATAGAATTATTTTGATTTAGGGAGGGATTTGTTTTGGTTGTTAGTCACATCACTTTGTGAAAAAAATCCACACAAAGATATATGTGCATATTTCTTCTTTGATAAAACGTGGATAAAATGTGTTTAAGTACACTTTATCTGCTGATGTTCTTGCCAGCAGTAACAAAGAGAAATGTGTTGATAAATTGTGATTTATGCTTAATGAACAGTTGATGTCCATCTAGCATGAATCAAGCCATGCAGCTCAACTTCATTGTATTTATAGCTTGCTGGCTAAGGCCATTAAATTTCTGAGCTGTGGTCTGTTGTCCTTATCATTTTATTACATACTTTATTGCCCATTGCTCATGGACAAAAAACAGAGACATTAGATTTAAAGCTAATCCTATATTTATGTTAGCTCACTTACAGGTAGTAATCTCTGTTCTTCTCTTTTATCTTTCTTAATTCCAGGCTAGCTAATTCAGCCAGAAAAGTACTTGGAGTATCTATAAGTCATGTCATGATACTCCACAGCCAATAGGAAGGTCTATGGTTTGCATTTTACTCAGCTTAGGAAAATCAATTCCATATCAATTGTGTGCCATTTCTTTTGACCTTTAGGCAATCTGGGCTTTTTCTACCCTTGTTTTCCTTTAATTGTTTTGACAAACAAACTTGTTTTTTACTGGAAGAAGGAAAAATATATCAGTAAACACACACACACACAAACACACACACACACACACACACACACACACAAAATACACATAAAAAAGCCTTATAGAGTCAGGCAGGCATCCCTAATCCTAAAATTTAAGCACACATAAACATGCACACACAAAGAACCTAGACTGAAAATTATGGCCATCCATTTCAAAACTGTCATGAGGTTATTGATTAACTTTCTTGAAATTTCCAGAAGTCATTTTTAAAATTAATGATATTAATAACAGTTTCCATCTCCATCCAATGTCAACTTGTCATTGGATTATACACATTTATTAATGTGTATTTATTTTCATTTATCTTATTTTAACTGTGGGAATGTTTCCTACTAAAACTAGGATATAATGGCTTTTAAATAAATGTATAAATAAAGCATTTTAAAAGGCCAAATTTGGCTATACCTAGTCAATCCTGCCAGATCTTGAAAAAACTAGAGCTAGAGGAAGTCAGACCTGATTAATACTTGCATGAAAGACTTCCAAGCATTATCAGATGCTAAGAGACTAGATTGAGAAGTTTGTATTTATGTATATATTTGTGAATGTCTGACTGTGTGTCTGGAAGCAATTATGAAAGAATTATATTTGGGAGAATTAGCAGTAAAAAGAAAACCCGATAGTTGGACACCATCAAAGTTCAAAGAAGTAGTGTAATATTGTGTGGATTCAGCTGGCCCATAGATTCACCAATAGTTGGACCCAACTGAATGGATAACATCAACTAGCTAAGTCTCCATCTAGCTATCATCTATCTCCTGTCAGGTGGACCTCATCTGTATTCTTGCCATAGACATGTTGTTGTGCTTAAAAGGAACTGTCTCAAAAGAGATTTTTCTTGTATGCATGTTATAACAACTGTTACTGACTCTTTCTAGTATGAAAACTTACCACAACATATTTGCTTTTAGATGATAATTTTGGTTGAGAAGAAAAGGTTACCCCAAATATCATTTTCTAAGTCTCTTTGCATACTTTTGTTACTTAGGCCTACTTAGTTCAGGAACCTGGATAATTTTAAGTTTGCTAAGTATTTTCACAATAGAGTTTTCTGTAATGGGCTGTGAATATAATCTTGAGGAACTGTAGGAGCTACAACCAAGACAGTCAGATAAGAGAAATTTGAATCCAAAGGAGGATGTAATTAGAGAAAACAAATCAGATTTCACCCTAAATCTTTTGAATGTAAAGGTAAGGAGAGGGATACTTTCAGACCACCCTCATCACAATTATTAGCATCACGACTTAACTGATTTTTCTTTCTATGTTGCTCTTCCATCTGGGAGAACTGAGAAACATGTACAAAAATGACAAGCAATCTTCAATAAAATGGTTAAATAAAACAATGAATAAGACAATGAATAAATAAATCACCTATCTTAGCACAAGACAATAAAACAAAAAGGAAAGTATTAAATTTCATTTTAAAATAACAACAATCTTGGAGCAGTAGTCTTCCTGCAAATATAATACTATTTTTTTAAAAGTCTTATTTTTTATCTGATAACCTTGATCAATCTGCCGGGAAAAAAAGTAGAAGAGGGAGCTTTCTTTACTTAAGTATTGGCAATCCAATTTACTGAAGTAGAAGTGATGGATTTGAGTTATAAAAGGTACTGCAACTAAAATGACAGCAAACTCTGTTCCACGTTTCATTTTCTATAGGATTAATAATGACAATTCTGAATACAGGAGTTTGCAGATGTTTCATAACTGTATCACTCAGAATTCTCAGTAGAAATTCTAAAAGTTGTTGCCCCAACACATTTCCAGAGTGCCGGGTGAGATAAGGTAGCAGAAAGGATGATAAACAAAGAGCTTAATTAATACTAAATATTGGGATAATGTTAAGTTATATCCATTACCAGCATGCTGCACTTTCTGTTTCATGGGAGAAATTTGTAAACATTGATTTGATAAATTAATCTAATAAATAATCTAAGCAGCATAAATTTTGCATGAAAATAATTTAGGGGTTTTTTATATCACAACCCTCAACCCAAGCTTCATTTGGCATTTGCGGAGTTTAAATAATTTGTGCCTTGTCCTCTGTAAAACAACCCATTCCCTGCCTTATGCCCATTTGGCAATATTAGTCTTTTTTCTTGCTTAGATTTCATTGATGGACTGTCTGTATCAGCTGCCTGGATTTAGTAAATATAAGAAGCCAACTTGCCAGTAACACCCAAGGTACCAATTGGTGGTCTTATGGGCATAGCTTTAACTACAAAATGACAATCTGTGCTTCTTGTTTCACCATTGTCTTATTTATTATATATTACATCTCCCAATTCTTGTATGAAGAATAATTTTTTGCTGCTTTGTTCCTGTATCTCTAATGTTGCTTTTGATAGGTTCACGGCTCCTCGGGTAGGCAAATGAAAGATATCAAAAATAAGTGTGATGACATAAAGTTCAAGGAAGCACTTACTAGAGGATTGGATATGACTGTTTATTGACTTTCATATTTTGTTTAGTAAGAGTTTGCCTAGGACAAGACTGTTGGTGAAAAAGGCATATTTATAAAAGATCTGGCAGCAATAAACAATTTGAAAAGGCTTCCATCAACTGCATTGACTAAAGAAGCTGAAATCTGATGTCCTAATTATAATGGGAGTGCATTTCCCAGAATTCCAGGCTCCCGGATGATGCCCATTTGGACTTCTGGGAGCTTTAGTCCCAGCACATTTTGTTTTCTCTGCCAGAAAAAGAAACATGGTAGATGTCTATTTCTATGTCTATTTCAATGAATCTGCAACTCCTGATTTACCTCTTTAAGGAGTGCTATATAAAAACTCATCGGAAGTGTCTTTGCAGAAATTAACCACCCAAAGGGAGTTTGGATTTATGAATAAAACAATGTTTTATTAAGTTGCTAATAACTTTCAATCAATAGCATTCAGAATACATTGAAGCAGTCATACTCCTGCAAGTAATTGGCTTGCCACATCTGCCTTCCTTTCTAATTGGACTAATTATGGCAGTGTAGGATCATGTTCATTGCTCTACCAAAAGCAGGAAGTCTTGATTTACAGCAACAGGCATGGCAATTAGAGGGAATTAATTCATAAGGCAACATCTAAATAAATTATATTACGAGTAGGCAGCAATGTAATTATTGTGACTGGTGGTTCCCTTGTGGAAGACATCATGCTTCAACCCAAAATGAGGTTTTGAACTTTCCCAAGAACAACATTTGGTTTGATTTGATTTGGTTTGTTTCTAAAGATCTAATTGATGCAGTATCAAAAAGAGGAAGACCTGAAAATGCTCCTTGAGTTAAGAAGAACAAGTCCTTGTTAGTTGCATGTTTATCCTTCTGTAGAATTAGAAGCATATTCATCTCCGATGAATCTGAGAAGCCAGTTGTTGTAACCTGTGAAAGATTAGACATATTTTTATTGTACAAAAGTTTCATGCCTCTGCCTTTATAACTTACACAACATATTTCTCTTTTTTAATGATACTATTAAGAAGCCTAGACTATTAAACCTAATCTTTTTATCATTCATTTTGTGACCAGATCTGGACAGCTGATAGATAGCAGTAAAAATGTTTAAAAGGTTTTGAGAATATCTTTCTTGCCTGCCCCCTACTTCTCATCTGGATTACTGCAGGTACACCTATAACACCTTGAAATCTTGATTTCCATGGTCAGCCTATGACTAATCAAGATCAGTCGTCATTTTGTAAGCTAATAAGCAATGAGAAGGAGTCTGATAGGCTCCCTCTCAGACTAACACATTTTTATTAGAATGCACAAGCTTTCAAGAGCTGCAGCTCACATCTTCAGGTGCATGGAAATCTTACATTTTTGAATGCATTTTGTTGGTCTAAAAAGATACTAGTAAACCCCTGGGTTTTTTACTACAGTACCATAGACTAAGAGACCTTCCTTCTACAGTGTAAGTAAAGAGTAACACTAGACAGCTTTGATAAACTGCTCCATTGGTTTCTTATCACCAATCTTCACTCACTGTGTTATTTCTGCCTTGTTATTACAGAGTCTTGGCTCTCTTTTTTTCCATGCATAAGATTCTTATATTAAAAGTATCAATCCCTAGTACTTCAGTACTAGTACTTCAGAACTTAGTCCTAATCTGTGGCTTGTTTCACATATGAAAACATGAATGTTGCCACTTTCTTGAAGTTGAGAAATTCTTAATCTGAAAGGCAAACAATGATTTCCAAAGGCATCCATGTTCTGTCATAAAGTGGCATAAATTATATGTACTACTAAAGAGTTGGATTCATATGCAAGTTTTAGTTTGTTTGTTTATTATTTATAGGCCGCCCTTTTCCCTGAGGGGACTCAGGGCGGCTTACAGTTTGTGGGGAGGGGAAACTTGAGAGATCACCAATTGTCATATAAATGTTTGTATAGGACATGGATCTCCATAGTATTGAGATTATTTTCAAGTGTGTTATGCATGTCACCTCCTTCCAAGGGAATAGTTTCAGAACAGATTATTTCTGGCAGCTGTTTTGTCATACACTAAGGATTCAAAAATGTAGATACATATGTGGGACAACCGGGGTATGAAATCAGACATAGAATATTAGCAAAACTTTGTAATGACATTCCTTGACAACATGAAATATTTTGCTTCTGATGCTTTTAATCAAGAGGTGGTCAAAAAGTCTTTTTGACTACATCCTGTGGATATCCTTGACTACTACTAAAATCAGGAGGGAGGGAGGGTGAAAGGAAAGAAGGAAGGAAAGAAGGAAAGGAAGGAAAGGAAGGAAGGAAGGAAGGAAGGAAGGAAGGAAGGAAGGAAGGAAGGAAGGAAGGAAGGGGCTTCTGTTTTTCTTTCTATGGAAAGAAGGTTTTTTAAAAAAACATTATAAGGAGCAGAGAAGTCACATTGCATTTGTGTCAGAAGCACCAAGGCACTTCATAGTGGAAAGGGTTAGCCAGTGACATCACCATTGCCCCAGGGATGCCCAGTTGGGGACTCCTTTCATGCCCCTGGCAGGAGCTGCAATGAAGGACAGAAGCTTACCCTGCCTAACAGCAGCAATAGGGTCTTCAACATGAACTTGCTGCTTGTTAACCCAGTGTTCTAAGCGTGTGTGCCATTGTGCTCTTTAGGGGCAGGAAGTGAAACCACATTTTTGATCCTTTGTTTCCAACATGTTTTTCCTTCACCAACTAGTTTTTTTTAATGAAAATAAGCCCCATTAATCTGAATGGGGCTCATGACACAAATAATCAGAACTGGGAATAGAAATCACTTAATGGAATAAAGGGAGAACATTGCAAGAGAATATATTAGTGCAAAATGAATATTTGTGCTGAATTCCTGGTATCTGCAATCTGGCCAACTTCTCTAATCACCCAGTTATTAACCTTTAAAGATGTAGCTGATGTTGCCACTACAAATTAGTGGTGAGGACATCCCTTCATTTTTTTTTTCTAAATTCTAGGCAGTCATTTTGTATTATGTTGAGTCACATCATACATATGCACATGATGAGAATTACCATAATATGATGATATTGTTTATATCTGGAGCCTGACATGTCATAAATCCGTCTCATCAAGGAAACTAGGCTCCACATTTGAGCAATTATCCACTTTTAGCATATGCCTGATCCATTAGGAAGTGGGATGATAAATTACCCGCTAAAAAGAGTGGAAATGTAATCATCTTGATTTGCTGTATCTTCATCTTGGCAGATAAACACAGCCATCAATTATACTAGCTATAAACCATACCACATAGGGAACTTTTACATATCATATCACATTGGTTTCCCATACCTACACCTAAAAGTCCAATCCCCCCCAAACTGTTTTGCTATGAATCCCATGTTAATTTCAGTAGAATCCTGAAAGACTGCTTTGTTTGTGAGAATGGTGGTTTAAGCCATAGTATATGATGGATATTGTTCCTTGTCAATATCCATAATATCCTTCTTTTGATCAATTTAAGCTCATCCATATTGTTTAAAGCCCAGGACCCTCTCTTAACCAGCCCCATGTGTCCATAAATCAATTATATTGTGCGTTTCTTTGCTACAGGTAGCACCCAGAGGTGGGTTTCAAATTTTTTTAGAACCTCTTCAATAGGTATGGCCTGCTTTGTGGGAGTGGCTTGCTGACCACGTGACTAGGTGGGAGTGGCTTGCCGGCTATGTGATCGGGTGGGAGTGGCTTGCCAGCCATGTGACTGAGTGGGAGTGGCTGTCAGCCATGTGACTGGGTGGGCATGGCCAACTTGTAAAATGTGGTAAAACTCACTTAACAACGCTCCTGCTTAGCAACCAAAATGTTGTCTCAGGAACTCTGGCATTGAAGTGTGCAAGTCTTAAAGCTGTCAAGTTACAAGACCCTTGCACCCCTAACCCTTTAGAAAAAAAACCCCAGGGATGTTCAAACTTGACAAATTTAAGACTTGTGAACTTTAATTCCCAGAATTCCTCCTCTCGCTCTTCATCTTGATGATGTGTAGAAAGGTGGGGGGAGGGAGCTGGAACCAGTTCTAAATGGCACAGTAGATTTGTGGAACCTCTTCTATAGAAGAGGTTAGAACTGGCAGGAACCTACCCCCGGTAGCACCTTAACATATTTTTCTGTAATCTCTCTCTGTAAGGGTGAGGGAACTAAGGGTTGCCATGTCTGATACGAAAGTTTCTCCAAATGCTGTTCATATTATCATTCATGCTTTATCCTTTTCAGATTGTTTTTCTTTAAATCTCCTGTTCTATGATTGTCAGCTCTGCACTGGCTTATACCAGAGATACTACTTTACTGAGATTTTCTTTCAATAAAAGTGAGTTCAAGAAATCCAGCTGAGACAATAAAGCTACTACTAATTGCATGTCCGGTTTCATACACTGTATTAAGCCAGAAGATTTGGTTAGTGGTCCAAGCCTGGACAGTGGTAAATCACACTTAATGGCTTGGCATGTTATGTGAACCCAGTGAACTATAGTCTACTCAATAAATATAAACCACAATTTAGTGCAATGTGGGAACAGAGCCTGCCTGAATTCAAATGAAATAATTTCCAAGAACTGTACTCTCAGATTACTTGGTCACTTTTGTTGAACTTCTGGTCATGTGGTGAACTTACCTCTTGTTGGATGAATAGGCAAAACTGAGCTCTGGGAAACTCATTTGATTCCTACCAATTAAAGTACATACTGTAGGCCCTTTGGATGAATTTTATCCATGTAGAAACAATGAATTAAATCAAATTTAAATTTATTTTTTGTGAATAGAACAGAAGAGAACAATAGAATAACTTTATTGTCACTTTAAATGTACACTACATTGGCATACATTAAAATGAAATTTTGTTGCATACAGCTCTCAAAGGATCAGCACCTTCAATATACACTACATAAACCTGACAAACAATAAACAAACAAACAAACATGGACATAACCACCATTTTCAAGAAGAACATAAGGAATACAGTATGTTAATGGCAGGAACTTCAATGATAGGAAACCAGATAAATTAATGAAATAATTGAAGGTGTTAACGATCAGTGTGAAGAAAAGACTGCCAAAAACTGAGTGGCAGAAGAAAGCAAACTGGATGTTAGAACAAACTGTTGAAATTACCAAGAAGAGAAAACAAAGACAAAAATATAAAAAAGAAACTTAATAGAGTTCCAGAAACCTGTTATGAGAGATAAGAAATACAGGTAGTCCTTGTCTTATAATAGTTCACTTAGCAACTGTTCAAAATTACAATGGCACTGAAAAATGTGACTTATGACCGTTTTTCACAGTTACAATCTTTGCAGCATCCCCATCATCAAAATTCAGATGCTTGGCAACTGACTCATATTTATGATGGTTGCTGTGTCCCAAGATCATGTGATCAGTTTTTATGACCTTCTGACAAGCAAAGTCAATGTGGAAGCCAAATTCATTTAACCTCTGTGATACTAACTTATAAACTGCAGTGATTCACTTAACAACTTTAGCAAGAAAGTTCATAAAATGGGGCAAAACTCACTTAAATGTCTCACTTAACAGAAATCTTGGGCTCAATTGTGGTCGTAGGTCGATGACTACCTTCAGTATTACACCAATATCTCTAAAGACATTGAAGATGGAAACAGATAGGGAAAACTAGGAAAGTCTTTCAACTTTGAAATGTTGAAACGTATTTTCACTGAAATTAGAATTAACAATTAATTGTAGGTTTTGATATCATCTCTAATATTCTTGATAAAGTTACACTCAAATCTATTAAGAGAGGAAAATATGAAATAGATTCTTCCATATCTGAATTTGAACTCAGATAATGGTTCCAACCTCAAATTGCTATGCCAAAAGATGAATCTGGCTTGCCCATTGACTCTGCTTGTCAGAAGGTCACAAAAGGGAATCACATGATTATGTAACCATCAGCAGAGCATCTACTGTACATTTTGATCATGGGGCTATGACAGTGGGTCTCAACCTTCTCAATGCCATGACCCTTTAATACAGTTCCTCATGTTGTGGTGACCCCCAACCATAAAATTATTTTAAGTTTTCCGTATTTTTTTGAAAATATGTGTTTTCCGATGGTCTTAGGCGACCCCTGTTAAATGGTCATTCGACACCACCACCCCCTCCAAAGGGGTCCTGACACACAGGTGGAGAACCACTGGGCTATGAGGATGCTGCAAGGGTTGTAATTGTGAAAAACAGTCATAAGTCATTTTTATCAGTGTAACTGGACAATCACTAAATGAATTATAAGTCAAGCACTACCTGTACTATTGGAAGAATAGGAAAGGACAGATTTTCATGGGGGGAAATCTATGTGGTCGCTAAGAGCTGACACTGATTTGATGGCACACAATCACGTCCTAATAGCTTTATGTTCTTCATCTTCTAATCAAACAATTTTAAGCAGACAAATTTGCTTGAAACAAATGTTTCTTCAAGCAATTCTCTGTACTCTTGGTGCATATATTTCCCAAATACATGTTGTACACATTTTAATTGGAGAACTAAATTACAAAATGTTGAAAAGTATTTACATTAAATTTGGATTAACAATTTAATTAATTGTTGGTTTTGATAACATCTCTAATACCCTTGATAAATTTACACTCAAACCTATTGTGAGAGAAAATATGCAGTAGATTTATTATCTCTTCCACATCTGAATTGCTTTAGGACATCTAGAGATATGATTCTAGAATACAGAGCTATTGGAATCACTAAACTGAGGAATCCCATCAAGAAAAGCAATGAAACAGTAGTGTGAAATAAAGCAGAGAATCAAACCTTTAGAAATTTAAACTTCTCTGCTCATAAAAAGTAGATATTTATACTCTCTCCTATTAACTGTAACATTCTCAACAATTCTGAATAATGAGATTCACAGCAGAACAAAAGGAGATTTCCAAAAATAAACACATTCGAATCTCACAACAATGTTAGAAGCATTTTCAAGGTAAATGACACAGCTAATAATTCACACCCATTAGTCTTTCATCACTGCAGAACTGAAGGCTGAGACAATTGCTAAACTGCAATTACAACAGATTTGCATTGAAAGAGCATTTGCAACTACATGTCCTCCCTTTTTCTTTTAAAGAAAAAGGTGGGCACAGAAACAAATGAAATTTTAAAGGAAAAAAAACCTTCATTTTTTTTTTAAAAAAAATGCAAACTATGAAAAGAAAATACAGAACCAATAGATGAATTTAGTTGCTTGGCTTAGTATTGTTTAAGCAATTCATTGCAAAACAGTAGATGTGTCAAATGGATCAAATGATTGGAAATATCTTAATGATACTTTGGGCATATGTTAGCTAAATGAATAAATCCAACCAATAATTTCCTTTTCATCTCCCTAGAACATCTCATGCTGCTATTATCCATACTTTTCCTTTTGTAAGTTATGTATGTATGTATGTATGTATGTATGCATGCATGCATGCATGCATGCATGCAGTAACGTGCGGTAAGGTGAAAAAAACCTCGAGCCCCAATGCTCCGAACTCAGAGGCTGGATTCAGACAACATGTGTGTGGGTTTCCACTTGCTTGCGTAACGAGCGCCTCCCACACACCTGCATCGGAAGCGGAGCCAACTGCGGGCAGCCCAGCCAGCCATGGGGACTTAGCCAACATACCGCGACGGAAGCATGCTCTGCACGTCCCGCGGAGAGTTGGCTTCTGCCGCTGCTGCTGCTGCCGCCGCTTTCCCCCTCAGTAACTTTGATCCAGGAGAGAATGGCCTCCCCGTCAATCAGCCACATGCCAGCGGAGGGAGCCCAATCGTAACTCTAGGTGGCCACATTTCTGTTGACCCTCAGAAGGGAAGGCAAAGGGGGGTTATGTGTTCAGGATTTGGATGGGTCTCCATTGAACGAAACCGCAAGCTCCTTTTAAAGCGAGGTCAGGGACCGGACGACGGGGAGAGCCAGCCAGCACTGCAGTGGAGCTATGCAGGAGCCTAGCAAAGAGGGAAGCCGTGGCTGCTGTCCCTAGCTCAGCAGGTTCCTCGCCAGCTTACCTCTCCACACCCCGTCCAAGCCTCTGTTTGTGGCTGGCATCCCCCACCCACCCCCACTCCTACCCCTCATTTGGCCAAGGTGCCAAAGTCTTTGATCTGCTTGCTGACACCACCACCCTGACTCAGTTGCAATTGCTTCCCTCAGGTGAGAGTAAAGTGTGCGGAAGGAATGGGGATTTTGCAGTAATAGTAATAGCAATAGCAGTAGACTTATATACCGCTTCATAGGCCTTTCAGGCCTCTCTAAGCGGTTTACAGAGAGTCAGCATATTGCCCCCAACAATCTGGGTCCTCATTTTACCCACCTCGGAAGGATGGAAGGCTGAGTCAACCCTGAGCCGGTGAGATTTGAACCGCTGACCTGCTGATCTAGCAGTAGCCTGCAGTGCTGCATTTAACCACTGCGCCACCTTGGCTCCTATCCTTCCCATGCCACGCCCACAGAACCGGTAGTAAAAATAGTTGAATTTCACCACTGAGATTTGAACTATAGAAGCCTTGAGCAAAAGGAAGCAAAAAAAAGAAAAAGAAAGAAATAGCACACCCTGATGTAACTGCTTAATACTTTCATCATTACTTTTCTAGCTCCACTTCACCTAGGGCTTTGGGACAGAAGGTCTAGTCCAGTCAAACAATCTGTTTATTAATTTTCTTACTTCTCTGAAGACCTGAAGCCAATATTGCCTAGCCAACAACAATAAAATATCTTCTAATTCAATAGACCCCTAAATCCACTCTTTTCCCCCAGGGTTTCATTAGAAGATGCCAATGACTTTGGCTATAATATTCATGAGTCATCAAGTAGCCCACAAGTCCCTAAATGCAGTACAACTGTAGAGTTTTCTGATGGGTGAAATATTTTTATTTGAATAATGGAAAACACAGACATAAATACATCCTTCCCATATTTAACTGATATTAAAGTATAGAAATGTATAGCATTCCAATAATTTTTTAAAATGAGAATTCATTTACCCAAAGTTTTTTAAAAAATAGATTTCATTTGTGGAAATGGCATACTCACATTCATAGTTAAATTGGTTGAACAACTGGAAGCAAATGGGAGGTATGCCACATTTCAAATATTAGCTGAGAAATGGGAAGACAGAATGGAAGGCTGAGTAGTGGAAGAATAATAGAACAAAACTAGGGAAAATTATTAGCTTTACTTTAGCTTTACCTGTTGAATTGGTGAAGAAGAAATGGTGAAAGGTTATTAACCATCAAAATCATTTGCATTGATCCCATTGCTGCTTCACAGGTGTTACTATGTATTTCTTTTCAACTGAGGTTGAAACATGTGAGTTTTATAGAGAATGATCCAGTGGTGAAATTCATTTTTTTTTACTACCGGTTCTGTGGGCGTGGCGTGGTGGGCATGGCAAGAGAAGGATACTGCAAAATCCCCATTCCCTCCTCATTCCTGGGGGAAGGATATTGTGAAATCTCCATTCCCAACCCACCCTGGGGCCAGCCAGAGGTGACATCTGCCAGTTCTCTGAGCTACTCAAAATTTCTGCTACCGTTTCTCCAGAACCTGTCAGAACCATTCTGGATTTCACCCCTGGAATGATCCTCTCTATTTGTTCTATTTGTTGTTAGTCAATATTTTACTTTCCAAGGTAAATATCTCTGTCAGGCCTGCAGTCATATTCCTTTTAGGATCTTTGGCCTGCCATACTTTCTATTATTTTTCTATGCTGTTTCATTTGTGTAGTAATTGGGAGGGGGAATAGTAAGCAGTAGGATGTTGTTGTCATAATAGAACATTCCTTTCTTGAAGCCCAAGGCCATCTTTTGTCTCTGCACCTCTGCCCCTGACCAGAACTAGATGGGTGGAAATGCCAGTGTGGCAGAGGAAGATTGGACCATGTGATGGACTTGTGGGTGTGGGGACAAGATCATGAACTTTCAACTGGGTGAAAAACCCAGGAATCTTTCAGATTCGGGTTTTCCAGAGATGTACCAACATGTCTGTCTTATTAAATTGGAAGTTTAAGGATAGTTCTGCTTTTCACTCTGATTTATTTCTGGATTATATTTGGAATGCTGACATGTCTCTTTTCCCAAAAATACTTCAATTGTCCAAATAAGTATGAAATAATTTCACAAAATGAAATAAACTCTCCTCCCAAAAATATCCAATTATCAATTCACACGGTGAACTTCCATTTTATCCCATTTATTTGTTATCGTATGATGGAAACTCATTCCAGTTTATATCAGTTAAGCAGTTGACACTGGAGTTCAATGAAGATGTTATAAAAAAACTGTTTCTCTTTTTTCTTAAATGTTTTGTAGTTACAATTTAATCAAGTTCTGGAACCTTGTTGATGTTATTGAGTGACTTGCAAGAATAACCACTGGTTGAAAAAAAATGAGATTGGGAAAAATATCTAATCAGCAGTGCTTCCATTTGGTAATTTAGCTTCTCTAATTTACATATGAACTGTAGTGTTTTTCAAATATTCAGATTACTGGACAAAGTCCTTGCCAAGGATTAACAAGAATATCTGAATAAATTGAATAGGAATGCTAAATATGGGATTTGTATTCAATGAATTTTAAAACAAAAGAGACTATTTAATTAACCTCATTTGTGAAGTTAGACATTGTTGCACTCTGCAGAACTGATAGCAAAGCTGGATGTCACCCCACATGTTTTAAGTATCATTGTTACTTCAACTAACTAAGAATTGAAATGTAGCAACACACACCCAGCCTCCCTTGAGAAATAGTGCTGGCTAGAAACACAAATAATGTTTCTAATGTGAACTTGGAGCTGCTTGTTAGAAGCAAATATGAAAGAGAAAGCATTGTTAACCAATTTCTGTACAAATACCCTTTCTCGTTCCAGCTGCTTAGGACACAAATGTAAAGATTAGCTTGTTCTGCATCCAGCCCCTTTATCTCAATGTCATAAGATTTTTATTCAGTTAGAATAAATACAATAGAAATGAATTAGCTTTAAATGCGTAACTACAGCCTCAACAAATTATATTTAGGAAAGAGTCATCTGAAGAAAAGTTGAACAGCAGCTATCCTTATTTCAGCTAACTAAAATAAAACACGTTGTTGAAAGGAAGGGAGGGAGGGAGAGAAGGATTCAGTCCAAAGTATGCAGTACTCATCAGTACATTCAGCACTGTTGAAATCCTCTTTTCTAGTGAATTTTCAATTTGAAGTGATTTCCCTTCAGCTACAAATGAGACTTTGTTTGTTTTCTTGTTTTCAGTGATATATCTCGAATGTGTGAAAAGTAAAAATGTGTCCATAAATTGCAATTCATCCTCTCCAATCATACCATATGTGAATATGCAACTTTATTACTGGGAATCATGCATATTTAATGTCTTGGAATCCCAGTGGATGGTCATTTAAATATGAACCAGTAGTGTGCGGCGGCAGCCAAAAAAGCTAATACAATCCTTGGTTGAATAAACAGAGACATAGATTCAAAATCACGTCAAGTATTAGTACCATTTTACAAATCCTTAATAAGTCCACACCTGTAATACTGCATCCAGTTTTGGTCACCTCATTTCAAAAAAGACATTGAGACTTTGGAAAAAGTGCAAAGAACAACTAAGATGATTAAAGACCGGGAGACAAAAGCACATGAAGAATGGTTATAGGAAGTGGATATGGCCAGTTTAGAGAAAAGAAGGACTAGGGGTGACATGATAGCAGTATTTCACTATTTGAGAGACTGCCACAAAGAAGAGGGGGTCAACATATTTTCCAAAGCACCAGAAGGCAAGACAAGAAGCAATGGATGGAAATTAATCAAGGAAAGAAGCAACTGGAATTAAGGAGACATTTCCTAACAGTGAGGGCTATTAACCAGTGGAACAGCTTGCCTTCAGAAGCTGTAGGTTCTTCATCACTGGAGGTTTTTAAGCAATCTATCAGAAATGGTTTAGGGTCTCCTGCTTGAGGTGGGTGTTGGGTAGAAAACCTCCAAGGCCTACTCCAGCTCTATTTTGATTTCGGCTCTGATTCTTATTTCTAGAGAATAAGTATTTAACAGAATAAACAAAATGGGGTCTAACCCTGCATATAAAAAAATGCAATATTTGAAATATTCAAGTAGTACACAGTAGTTGAGGGTGGAAAGAATTTAATATGGTTTGCATTTCATTCAGGTTACATAAGGATACCTGCCTAGCTTTCCTCTTCTGAATTCTCACCATGAAATTCTGTCTGCTGGAAGATTTGTGGAAGCGGTAGGATTTGTCCCCTGGGAGCTGGTAGAAGCTGTTATAAAATGCCTTGTGATGTTCAAATCCTTGCTCATACTCCTGTGTTCCATCTGTTACTGCAAGTCTTATTTCTGCTCAAAAGAAAGCAAAATAGAATCTAAATCGCTTGATGAATGGTCACCAGTCGGTATTGCTTAAGAAAAGGATGGAAATCTGTGAGACTGTATGGTCTGTATGGTCTAAATGTTTAGGTCAAGAGGAAACACTATATAAGAGAGGGAAATCCATTAACTAAAGTTCTCAGAAAGAACAACGTTCATAAGAAAAAGTTTAGAACTTTCATTGCCTTACCCCAGGATATTTCAAAAATAATTGTTTTATTGAAGTGGCCTGTTGGTCTCCATCAGCTTGATCTGCTTATTTTTGCATTTTTTTACATCCCACAAACTGCTTCAATTCCCACAAACTGAAGCTTCAGCTTCATACATTCAGAAAGGAATCAATCTGAATTAATTCCACCAAATATTAATATAAATAATAAAATACAAACTCATCATGAGGTTTATAAAGATGATTTATTTTAAAAAATGTTTCTACAAAACTTCAGATATTTTAACTGATTCCCAAATTTCCACACTTTTTATGATCCATCTATTGTGGAAGGGAATCAAATGTTTTCTCGTCACTAGCTCAAGTTACTTTTAAAAATTACTTTACCTCATTTTGAACTTTTTAGCATTGCTTTACCCATAATACCAACTAAGCTTTAGTTCTTCGTGAATTTTTGCAATTTCCCTTTTGCTGAATTGAATAGAGAGAATTTTCCTTCAGATTGAATTTGCTATTATACTTGTAAGTATTTTGAACATGATCAGTCAAACATGTATGGTTAAATATCAAATCAAAAATCTATTCAACTGAGTACCAGATACATTTTAATTCTTGATTTTCTTGATTTTCTATAAATGCTTCTGCACCATTTTCTTGTAGTTAATCTTCACATAGTTTTCCTTTGTAATTCATTTTCTGCATGATAAATCCACTGTGCCCTCCTGTTGGGTTCAACTGGACAATATCACAATATCCCCATAGGTGCAATACTTCTTCATTGTCAGGTTTCAAGATAATAATTTCACTTTGATGGTGCTTGGAGGCAATTTACTGTCTGGAACACTATTCCGCACCACCCTGGCCCTATTTGAATGAACCCTTCAAACCTGACCCTGACCTCAGGTCTTGGGTCAGAGTGGGTGATGGATCCCTTGTGTGTTCTGGTATTTTAAATGACTATTGATTCCCCCGCAGACACACACACACACACACATTCCTTTTTGATTATATAATCCTGTATTTTATTGTTTCTGGGGAGACTAAATCTCATCAATAAATAAATCCATCTCTCTATTCTATAAAACTGAGAATGACTTGTTATAAATGATAGGTTTTGTTTATATTGGTCTATGCAAATGGTGGGTTGTTTCCAGTTCGACCCAGTTTGGCCAAATTGGTAGTAGCAGCGGCAGGAGGCCCCACCCACCTGAGCTTATGCGCATGTGCAAGCATGCGCAGGAGCGTCCCTGAACCGGTAGTAAAAATATTTGCAACCCACCACTGGTCTATGCAACATATAATACCACACTCATCTGTTTTAGTTCTTGAACTTTAGCTATGGCTTTAGTTCTGATGTGATTATTAGTATTTTCTTGTAAGATCCAGTTTCAGTATTTCAATTTTCCAAGGGTTTTTGGGTTTTTTGTTGTTGTTGTTGTTGTTGTTGTTTTTGCAATTACTCTGATGCAGCTACAGATTCTGCTTGGTTTTTTTTTCACTTTCAGTTCCATTATCATCATCATCATCATCTCAATTATAACCTAGGCAAGGTAGGCATTGTAATGTTTCAATTGATCAAAATTCTCAGACCATTTGGTTTGATTTATTATGGTTCTTATAGTCACCATATCTTTCAGAGATGGTCTGGATGAATGGGTGGGGGTGTTTTCCTTAGGGTCTCATTGTACAACAAAGTTATCAAAATAGTAATAAGTACAAAAAACAATGCTCATGAACCATAAGCATAAATGAGGTAAATGTTTATTTAAGGAAAAATGGAAGATTAGTCAAATGTGGCTAATATTACCAATGTTGGCCCTCTGCTTCACAAGCTGAACTGGCTGTGCAGTTCAAGGTTATGACCTTGAACTTGGTTATGGCTTTTAAAGCCTTCCATGACATAGGTGCAGACTACTTGGTGACCAGTTTTATCCCGTTAAGGCAAGCCAACTGACTCATGCTGGCAGAGGAGGCCTGCTGAGGATGCTATCATGCAAAGAACTATAACTGATAGGATCCAGGAAAAGAGTCTTTTCTGAGCTGTAGCTTCCCAGATTAAATCTTTTTTTTTTTGTATTTTTGTATTTTGTTCGGCTTCTTGACTGAACTTGGTACTCAAACAGATATAAATATATAATATCAAATGAGAATATACGTAATAGTTCTTTGTGGCCCTTCTATAATATTATCTTTTTCTATTTTCCATCTCCCTTTGGTAAATCTTGGTAAATTCATAATATCGATTAGTATTTTCAATTTGATAATACTATTATTCTCAGTTAAACTGAATGTAGCTTGCTGAAAGCCTAAATCACATGAACTGAAATGAGAATGCCATGGAGGAAAACATACTCTTAGAATTCTGTTATTAAGACACCTTAAAAAAAAAAAAAAAAACCTCTCCGGAGGGCCTGTTTCATTTTAAAATAAATAAATAAATAAAAAGATGTTTATACTTACCTTCAGCAAAGTTACCAAGATGGCACATTACCAAGATAATATAACTTTGGTGCAAAACCTACTAAAAAAATACACTGTGGACTAGCACATATAGGGCAAAAATGAAGTGCTTAAAATATATTTGGATGTCATGATATATATATACCCATAAAGATCAATATTATGCAGGCAATGGTTTTTATTGTTGCACTCTATGAAAGTGAAAGTTTGTCTTTCAAGGGTTTAGGAAAGATACTGATGCTTTTAAATTTTGATGTGGGAGAAAATTATGAACTAATTGTAGTATTAGGAATGAATAATATTCCTTGCATTGTAGGCAATCAGAAAGCTTTACTACAGATCAGTAGAACTAGTTACTATCAGTAGAACAGATAATAGGGATGTTGTGAACAATTGAAATAGAAATGCTTATAAAAGAAAATGTCTTGTTAAACTTGGTTTACCCTTGTCTCTGTTCACTTCTCTTCCCCTCCCTTCCCCAAAGACTCATCTGGAGTAAGAAAATGGAGAGACAGTAGCAGGTTCAGTGGATTAGTGAAAAAACAATTTTCCCTGCTGAGGATGGCATCGATAGTACAAAATCTAGAATAAATATCATATTGTTTACATCAATTTCTCTAAGAGCTATTTTAAAAACATATATAGTCCAACTTCTCCTAAGTACTCATAGAAAAGAGGTTACATTATGCTTCCATGTATGGGCTTTTACATGATTGCTATCACTTCAGAAGAGCACGAAAATTACTTTTATATCGCATATATCCTGTTTGGTGTTTTTACAGTACAGTTATAGCAGTGGTAGGATTCAAATTTTTTTACTACTGGTTCTGTGGGTGTGGCTTGGTGGACATCACATGGCTTGGTGGAAATGGCAGGGAAAAAATACTGTAAAATCTCCATTCCCACCCCACTCCAGGGGAAGGTTACTACAAAATCCCCATTTCCTCCTGAGCAGCTGAGACTCGAGAGGCAGAGAATAGATGGGGGCGGAACCACTCAGAAGTGGTATTTACTGGTTCTCCGAACTACTCAAAATGTTCACTATTGGTTCACCAGAACTGGTCAGAATCTGCTGAATACCACCTCTGAGTTATAGTGACTACAAGAAAGACAAGGTGTCTACTTTCATGCTATGAGACAAATCCAACATACTGTAGGTATGCAAATGTTATTGCATGATGTTCACAACCCCATACCTGGAATTAGACTACAAACTACTAAGTGTTGGGATCTAGATAGCTGCTAAAGTTATTGCAATGGTTTCAGTCTTTTAAAGTACAAAGAGAGTTCAATGCCTAATAGAAGCTCTCAGCCCTACAGAATAATATATGGCTATTCACAAACAGTAAGTGTTTAACAGAACAAAACTGGTCAGATGGTGTCCTTAGTTGACAAATTTTCTTTCAAATTGACGGGTTATTATGGTTCTGGATAGACACAAAGCTCACAAATGGAATGATACATCAGGTTATAGAAGGGTATGCAGGATAACAAAAGTATTCAGCATGGAAAATATTTAATATATATATATAAAGGAGGGGAGAGGAGAGAGAAGCGTTCTGGAAAAATATACAATATTTTGCATATTTTATACAAAATATACAAATATTTTAAAATAACAATATTGCAAATATTCTTTTCAGACTAAGCAATTTATTTGAAAGAAAATAATGGAATTGTTCAGATTGACCATCCTGAGTATATTGATTTGCCTTCTCTGCCTTCCAACTTAACTATTACTGAACCTTGTGTTCTGCAAGAATTCTTCATACAATATCAAAGTTCACTCACTAATTAACTCCTAAGTCCTAACACACCAATGAATGGCTAGAATGACTTTCTTTGAAAAACTCATCCTGTTAATATTTCACCACTGTGCAAAAAATATTTTTGTCTTGTAGGTGATTCACTAAGTATTGAATTGGTTATAGTTTCATTATTTACAATATATTTGAATTTTCTTTTAAAGTATTCTATTTACATATTGCTCAGATTGAAGATTCTTCTTACTCAGTCTAGTAATACTATCTATCAATCAATATTTCTTTATATGCAGCTATGAAATTTTCTTCAATATATTTCTGGAAAAAAGTCTAACTAGATCTGACATACTACTTAGCTTTGAAATATATTGTTACCCACTGAGAATACATCTTAAAACTTCAGTGGGACTGAACTGATTGCTACTGAAAATATTTACCTGAATTAAGCAAAGGTTGATGATAGGCTTTTGGTTTAAAAATGTTATAAGGAACATCATTGAATTGACTGGTCATTTCTAGACTTTGTATCTCATGAATTAAATATACACATTGATTGCAGTGAACTTAACAAATTTGTACAATGTAATGAACATGAAAATCATGTCATTTTGCAGTCTATAATTTTGTGCCACCAATAAAAATACAAATGTTGATTGAGTTTCCTAATTTGCATCCCTAATTTTGCTTTAATCTTTTCTATGGAATTTGAAAGAACTATTTTTTCAGAAGGAATGAATAAAATTGTTTTCTAAGATGGAAGTAGTAGAGAGAATATATCAAAGTAAAAATACTTAAATGTATTATAGCAAATATTTAATTATTGTATTTTTACATTTAATTCACAAAAATATGAATGATTTCTATTTTTATTTCAGAACATGTGTACTACTTTTAGGCGCCTTAGACAGAGGAAGGCACAAGAAAGTAGACTGAATAAATAAGCAGTCTATCAGAATACAGAATGCTGTGTAGATAATCGCATTTGATAATGTGATGAGATCACTGAAGACAAGTAATGCTAATGCAAACTGAGGGGAATGTGATGCAGAAAATCTTATTCTAAATCAATTTTATTTGCTCTGTTTGCATATTTGTTATAATCCAGCAGGCTTATATTACTATATTAAAGATATTAATATATTAATATTTGCAAGCACTTTTGTTTCTGTTTTTTTTTAATTATGAAAGGGCTTTTGTTTTTCAGAGTTTTTGTGATGTGTTTAACTTACTAATGTTGCAAAAATGTAGCTGCATAATTTAATGGAAGAAGCCATTAATGGTACATATATATTACTGGAAAAGAGGGAAACATTGAAATATTACAATTCCTTATAATCAAGCCAATTTATTTATATAATCCAGTGTGTAGCAATAGCAATATCACTTAGACTTATATACCACTTCACAGTGCTTTACAGCCTTGTCTAAGCAGTTTACAGAGTCAGCATATTGTTCCCAACAATCGGGGTCCTCATTTTATCAATTTCGGAAGGATGGAAGTCAACCTTGAACCGGTGAGAATCGAACTGCTGGCAATCAGCAGAAATTAGCCTGCAGTACTTCATTCTAGCTACTGCACCACCACTGCACCAGTGAATATCACAATCATACAGATATCACCTAATCACCACTCTCAATAAGTGAAGAGTACCATCCATATTCAGACAAAATTAAAAACATTCTGATTAAGCTACCTTTTTTCAGTTTTCAATTTTTATTCCCATAGGACAATGCACAATTTTGTCCCATTATTAAATTACTCACTTATGATAGGAAAGTTCTTATCTATACTAAAGGGGAGTTAAGCTTATTATCCAGTAGTGGGTTTCAAAAATTTTTAGACTCTCTTCTGTAGGTGTGGCCTGCTTTGAGAGAGTGGCTTGCCGGCCATATGACCTGGTGGGAGTGGCTTGCCAGCCACGTGACTGGGTGGGAGTGGCTTGCCAGCCATGTGGCTGGGTGGGTGTGGCCAACTTGTAAAATGTGGTGAAACTCACTTAACAACGCTCTTGCTTAGCAACCAAAATGTTGGCTCAGAAACTCTGGCATTTGAAGAACGCAAGTCTTAAAGCTGTTAAGTTACAAGACCCTTGCACCCCTAACCCTTTAGAAAAAAAATCCCAAAGGTGTTCAAACTTGACAGCTTTAAGACTTGTGGACTTCAACTCCCAGAATTCCTCCTCTCACTCTTCATCTTGATGATGTGCAGACGGGTGGGGGGAGGGAGCTGGAACCGGTTCTAAACAACACTGTAGATTTGTGGAACCTCTTCTATAGAAGAAGTTAGAACTGGCAGGAACCCACCCCTGTTATTATCTGATAATACTGAGGACAGGACAAGAAACAGCAGGTTAATAGAAAGGAAATTTAAGGAGGAATTTCTTGACAAATTTTCATATTAAGTATATAAAAGGCCTGTCTCATTTGATAGGGATTAATGGCTAGCTGGTTAATTCCTGCACCAAGTAGAAATTTAGGCCTGATGATCCACAAATTCTCTCCCAACTCATGCATTCTATAATTCTAATCTATTGTACAAGTAATTACTGAAGCATGTTGTTTAATTTTTCTTGGTTCCTCAAAGATTTTGATTAAGAGAAATAACTAAATAGATGTTCTCATTAAAGGTAATAGTATAAATGCTATTTTCATTACAAATCCTTCGAACGGGCTAGAAAGATTTTAAACACAACCATGTAGTTCAAAAAGGATACAATACTAAATCTGAATTATTTTCAAAGTCATTTCTTGAAGATTTATGGAAAAGGAGTCTCTGACATTCTTCCAATATGACAAAGGGCTTCCAATGGGCTGGTTTCTTGTAGAGACCATTGAGAAATGTATTCTGTCCATAAAACGGAACAGCCTACTCAGTCTTTTTGTACCAGGCATCCATCCATCCATCCAGTTCCTTCAGAATTTGTTTAGTTCTGCTTGATATATGTTACTACTTCAGCTGTGACAAAAAGATACACCCTGCTGCATCTTCCTTTTTACAGGAGAAATAAACTACAGTATTGTTTTCCCTGAAAGCAAGAAATATCTTATTATTAAAAACTCTCTGTCTAAATGTGTTCGATTAAATGCATGTGCCATGTTCTCTGGATAGCGTGTAATAGATGAGCTGATTTATAACCTAGGAGGAACTGGTTGGCTGGCAGGCAAAGAGCCAACTGGTAGAGAATGCCCTATTTTAGCATGATTTCCCCAGAGGCGAACTTTAAACAGTTGCATTTACAAACAACTTGATTTCATATTAACCCAGTTTTGTAATTGCTTCCTTGGGAAAATATAATCAAGGTTTCCATATCCTCTCTCCCACAACTTCAGGGCATTAATATGAGCAATTAAAGGGGAGGGTGAGAGAGAGAGAGAGAGAATAGGGAGGAGAGCAGCTGGAAGCCATATGCATTGGGGACATCTGAAAGTGTTGAAAAATATTTTTTTTAATTGTTCCACTTCAGAGAAATGCCCATGGAGGTTATCATACAACTGATTGTAGAAATATGAGAGGTAGAAGAAAGGAGTGAAACACTCAAGGTGGCACATAAAACACCACCCCATAAAGGCTGTATATTCAGAGCTACGACCCTGAAGTTATGGTGATTATTTTGACTTTTTTGACAATTTCCTGAGGAAATGCAAATGCTTCTGGTTAATTTATCCCTGGAGTCAGGGATGTCTTTCCATCTTTCCTCAGTATAATATTTCAAATGATCCTTTTTATAAAAATTACTTAATACTTATAGGAAAAGGTATTGATAAGAATAAGAAATTAAGTATATATTGCGTGCAATGAATGCTGACTCATCACCAAGCTCTTTCTTGCAGCGGCAGAAAGAAAATTATGTTCATAAAGTTATACAATAACTGAGAAACATGAGTAGAATGGGGTGTTGCATTAATGGACATTAGAACTTCTAATGGTCATATTGTCTTCCTGCCCCCTTTTGAATCAGCAGTCTTGTAGCTACTCCCTAGTTCCTTTGATGCAACCTTTTTCTTTACCAAAGAAGTAGTATAAAATAGGTTGTTCCTTCAGCTACTTTGTGTTAATTACCAGTTCCTATTTATTTCCTCTTGACAATCGTGGTTGAAGTATTAATAGCTTAATTATAATTTACACATAGAAATGCCTATTGTAGCACACATGTGAAATATTTTCAATATGAGATGCAATGTACATAGAATGCCTAGATATGGCAGAAGATAGTGAGAGGAAGAAAGTAGGCAAAGAAAAAGTAGTATTATATGTATAGATGAGATGAGAAGAGAAGAGAGAGAGGTTGATGCTACCATTTGCAACTACTGTACTGTAGCAATAATCCCTTGCTTGTGTTTCCCCACTACATGGCATAGGTTTAAATATAGGGTTAGAAACCCTAATTTAGGAATGCTTATCAATTCCTGCTTCTGAAAGTATTTCTATCTCTTGCCATTTGTACCACTTTTATATCACAACTATTTAATTAACTAGCTACCAGTTATCTCCCAGATGCAAGTTAAAATGTTACTTTCAATCTGTAAAGTCCTATATAAAGTCCTCCATTCTAAATCAGTTATTAGATCAGCAGTCCCCAATCTTTGCGGCTTGGTGACTTGACTGGAGCAAGGCAGAGGTGAACTGGGCTGTGTGAGTGGTGAGCTGGCATACATGTCTGTGCACATACAGCCCTTGCACAAGTAGTAGGCTGGTGTGCATGCATGCAACTTGACTTGTGCAAGTGGCAGGCCAGCATGCACATGCACGAGTAGCCACCGGCCCGCTGCTCATGCCAGTTAAGCTGTGTGCACAATCCGGCCAGCCATTCGTGCAGTCCAATTTTGAATAAGCCACGGCCTGCGGGCTGTGGATCATCTAGAGAAACAATACTCTTAATGCCTTACCAATGGGAAATAAAAGAAGGTATAGCAAGGAGATGCTGGTTTGGGATGGTAGCAGTAGTCCTCTGGGAACAGAGGATCTTCCTAGCACCGTTCCTGAGTGCATTCGGGAGGATAAAATTATTTAACCTGTTGCATTTCAATGTCCTTTGGGATTGTTTTATGTTTTGTTTTTATTTCACAGTCATAAAATTTTGTCTTTTAATCTTTTTTGTTATCAAGAATGTTTTATATTTGTTTTCCACCATAGGAATCACCAGATTTGAACTGATTGCAGGACAGTATAAATACATACTGCAATCAAGCTAACTTTGCAGCCTATCTACAATTGCCCAACATTTCAATCACTGCCACCAAACTTGTAATACACCTCAGATTTTTCCAGTAATATACTTAAACTCAACAAAATTGATATTTAAGGTTATCTTAGTAGAAAATTGGTCATGTATTGGTCTATTTCTCTCATGCTGATTCTAACTCAAGGCTGGATTTGTCATTTCTGAAATGCATATTCTATAACTGTTCTTAGAACTTTAGTCAGACTTGAGAGTTTTACTCAATAGAGCTACAATATTTTTTTAAGGTAAAGGTTCCCGTTGCACATAAGTGCTAGCCGTTCCTAACTCTAGGGCGTGGTGCTCATCTCCTTTTCAAAGCTGAAGAGCCAGCGCTGTCCGAAGATGTTTCCATGGTCATGTGACCGGCATGACTAAATGCTGAAGGCACATGGAAGAAACGCTGTTACCTTCCCACCAAAGATGGTTCCTATTTTTCTACTTACATTTTTTACATGATTTCGAACTGCTAGGTTGGCAGAAGCTGGGACAAGTAATGAGAGCTCACTCCATTACGTGGCGCTAGGAATTCGAACCGCCGAACTGCCAACCTTTCTAATCAACAAGCTAGCTTCTTAGCCACTGAACCAACGTGTCCCTATATTAATATTTTTTAAGTATATATAAATAACTCCTTTAAAGATTGGTTCAAACTGACTTTTACATCCTTTTCCATTTTCTCTTGCTGTTATTCTTGAGTTAATCCAGAGCATCTCCATTCTGTCCTTTTAGTTTTGTTCTCTCCTTTCAACTTCTCCATGCATGCTGATTACCTATCTTTTTAGCCGCATAGATAATTTCTTGCAATTTGTAAGTTCTACCCATAACAGCTTGTCTTGCCAATTACTTGATTGTGCTTGGAGGGATTTTATGGATTGTAGTTCTGGTCATAACTTTCCCTCGTTTAGAATTTGTCTTGCCTTATAGATAATCAGTAAGAAAGCAAGGGTTGGGTGCAAGAACCCACTTCTGATTCTCCCAGCATTCATCAATTATAGCATCAACTCATGTCCAGGACTATTGTGGAACTTGTCTCTAATATACCTCTGTTCAGAGAAGTACACAGTTTAGCATATGTAACAATAACTTAATCCATTCAAACTTCCAAGTTAATAAAAAGTTCATTCCTGAAAATCCATATTATAATATTCACATATTCAGTAGTGATTTGAAGAATAAACTAGATTCTTAATGACATTCTGTGCCTTTCATTAGAAAATCAGAGATGTTACAAAATGACCTTCATGCCAGTTTAACATCAAATTACAAATGGCTTTGTAATACTGGGGGAGAAAATGCTTATCAAATTAAAATCCATTTTTTTCATTTTTCTTTATATTTTCAAATGGAAGTAGTTATAGGACAGAAACTAGTTTAAACAGAACTAGAGAAATAAAAAAGGTCCAGCTATAAAAGAAAGAATGCTGTCTGACCCACTTTAAAAGCACTAAAGAAAGAGATGAATTAAATTTCTTTTCTACACAAAAGATCAGATAACTATAATTGTGTATTCTCTCATGGACATTCATTGATCAAATGGCAGAAGAGTTTAATGAATATTCTTAAAGTCACAGTTAAAATTATATTGTATTCTTGATTATTTTGAAAAACTATTTTATGTATACCTATGGTTCCCATGACAAAGGAAAGCTACATTAAAACAAATTGTATTTTTATCTAACAATGAACTTTTGGGTTTCACTTTTTGAGAGAGATGGTAAGCCTATGACTCACTTTTTAAAGAAATTATATGGCCTACTGACTGAGGATTATGTAGTTTGTTATCCAATATTTCTGGAAGAAACCATGTTAGAGGAAATGGCCCAATATATCTTAGATGAGTCTCTCATCAATGAAAATGTACTTAATGTATCAAGATAAAGTATGTTCTAATTTAGTACTGTATGTATTGCACTATATTTAGTATCCTAAATTATTATACTAGACATAATTAATGCCTGTTTGTTTTAATGTGCATTTTTCTCCTTTCAGAACGCATACAGCAAAAGAAGTTCATCTTGTTTTCAACTTATCTCCTACCACTAATCTCTTTTAAGGAATTGTCCAATTCTTATGCTGCATGATTACTGAAACTGGTTGACCTCTGACTAGCTAGCAAATGTTATTTGTCTACTATGTGTATTCATATATAGTAGTTAATTCTGCCACCTTGTATTGGAAGAGTAGTGTCTTGTATTATACATTAACTATAATTATCTAGGAGGACCAATCAGATGTCCTTAAAGTAGCTAAGAAAAGTTCTGTGCATGATCCATGAGGTAGGTACATACAATCTAATGAGAATTAAAACTTGTTTTGCTTGATAAAAATATTTGAACTCATAATTCAGAATCATAGATACATTTCTGCTGAGAATTAATGAGCAGGTATAGTAGAAATCTTCAGTAGATCATGTCAGCAACAATAATGCACACCCAAGGTCTGCATTCTTTTAAAATGCAGAAGGTACTTATTCCATATACAAGAAAGTCCTTCAAACCATTTGTTGAAAAATTATATCTGCTTTTCTTGATAATGCTGATTTAAGCTTGAAATCATTTCATCAAAATATATGAAATAGCTCACTTTTAAATGTCTATATAGAAACAGCATGGGGACTGTGTATTTCAGTGTTTCCCAACCATGGCAAACTTAAAGAGATCCGGACGTCAACTCCCAGAATTCCCCAACCAGCAAATGCTGGCTCAGGAATTCTGGGAGTTGAAGTCCGAACATCTTTCAATGGCCAAGGTTGGGAAACACTGGTGTATTTAATGCATTTTATTTTACAACATTTTGGGTTGTGGCATCTTACAGAGAAATCCAAAGGCTTTCTTCACAGTTCATTTAAATTGTCCACCAACCCTGAGCCAGCAGATATCAGCATAAAATTGCTGCCTTCGTTGCTGGACCCTATTCTATAACAGAAACAAATGTCATCAAATAATCATGTAAAGCAGGGCTGTCAAACTCCCAGCCCAAGGGCTTGATGCATCATGTGCTGGCCATGCCCATGCCTAGTTTAGCAAAGGGGGAAAAGTCCCGATATGTCAGGTGACACCGCTCTGAGGACCCCTGTAGTAAAGGATATATTAAGGACACAGATTGAGTGACTACCCTGACTTTGTTACCCTCCCCTGCAACTAAACTTCCACCAGTTACTCTCAATAGGGGATGGGGAGCAAGCAGGTTTTGATGGTTTGCTTGACTAGTAATTTTAGCTGTCCTTCAACATTTTCTCCAGGCTTTGAAAAACTATTCTCCAAAAGTAATAGCTGGGTTAATAGCTCTTTTTGCATTGCAGAACCTATCCCACATGGTGTGATTAATCCAGTGAGAGCTGATGGGTAATATGCCAATTAAACAATTGGCAAGACAAGCCATTATGGATAGAACTTAGGAAATTCAAGAAATTATCTCAGCAACTAAAAAGATATTCTACCATGCCTTTCCTACCATTCATAGGAAGCTTTCTAGATCCATTACAGAGGTGAGTTGCTGCCAGTTTGGCCTAGTTCAGCTGAACTGGTAGTGGAATTCAAGCCTGGATCACAGAACCGGCAGCGACCCAGGCCTCACAAACACACACACACACACACACACACACAACTGGTTCCCTCGCTGCCGCTTGGGCGCCGCCATTTAGAATTTTAGTGACTGCGTGTGTGCAGTTCACTGTAAATTGTTCTGTGCATGCATGCTGTGCACGGGTTGTGTACTAGCAGAAACACCGGCAGCAACCCACCCCTGATTCATTAGGTGTCATTTATTTATTTATAGCCCATGTTTTGGGGAGCTCCCTACTCCCAATTTCCTTGCAAGAGCAACCCTATGACATAGGTTAGTCTGAAAGAGTAACTGGTTCTCGTCACTCACTGAGCTTTTATGGCTCATAGCGGGCTAGAATCCTAGTCTAACTTTAACCACCACAGCATGCTTTTTCAAAATTAGCTCTCCTAGCCAGAGATTGCAGCTAGGATTTGTCTTGATCCCATGTATTTTTTTTCCGCATATAAAATTAACTCTCCAGAAAATATCAGAAAGAGAAGAAAAGTTACAGCGGAATAAATAATCTTCCAGAAAGGAATATTTGCTTGTTTGTTTGCTTGTTGCTTGGAGCGCTTATTCATTGCTCTTCCATTGAAGAACTCCCAGATTCATTTGCATAATGATCAAAGCAGAGAGGCTCTGCTTCACAATGTTAGAAGAAGTGACACAGGAATAAAAGGAAGGGAATAGATCTTAACATTTTAGCATTCCTGTAATAACTACTAGTAATAAAATAGGCTACTCAGGGAGTCTCAGATAACACTATTATTGTTTGAGTTGATGGGCTTGTTGTGATTTTTCACATGGCAGGTAGTCTCTGTGACAAAGATGTTTGATTTGTTATAACAACAACAAGCAGAAATGGCAGCTCCTCACTGTTAAATTCTTTCTCGTGGAGTCATTTGGTCTTGGTAGCCTATGTGAGAAGGAGAAGCCCAGCCACAGCCTCTCTGTGATGGAGCCAGTGATAAAACATGTGTCATGACACCAGTACACCATGACACAAACTTCACTTTTCAGTACTTTGGAGTGATATCACCTTTCATTATCTTGGCATCATTACAGTTAGGAGTAGATATCTATTAGTCCAGCCAATCTAATAACAGCTATGACAAACCAAGAATTATAGGTTTAGAAACTCTCCTTTAGTTGCTGTTCCATGATCTTTTCCTCACAAAATGCAGCATCCTATTAATATGATTTGTCTGGCTATGAACCAGGGGTAGGTTCTAGCCAGCGTTACTGTAGGTTCATTTGTGTGCGTGCGCTGGATGTGCGTTACATGTGCATGCGCAGTTCAGTGGAAATTGTTCTGTGCATGTGCAGAACTCCAAAACAAGATGGCGACAGTGGCAACTGGGGAACCGGTTCGGGGGTGTGGCCAGCCTGGGTCGCTGCCAGTTCTTTGACCAAGGCTGGCATACTACTACCGGTTCAGCCAAACCGATCCGAACCGGTAGGAACCCACCTCTGCTAGGAACCAGTCTAATAATGCAAAATCCAGTGACCACCAAGAAATTATGGTGATTGCCCTTCCGTATTGAATACTAGTCCTTTCTTGGTCACACCAGAATATAAGACCATGGGATATGGCCTCATTATAATCATGATAGCTGGCATTCTAACAGAAATAGTTAACTCCACATACAGCATCTATTATGGCTGTGCATAATAGAGTTTAATACACCCAATCTCTGACCCAAAATTCCAACTCAGCAAAACATAACAATGGTAATTTGATCAACTTCTTAGAGGCATTTTTGGTGGAAGTTAGTTTGATGCTCATTAGAGGCATTTCCAACCATTTTGCTGCTCTTAGTGAAATGTGAGTGGTACTGTATATTTTCTAGAGCGCTAATCTTAAAAGTCAGGAAGGTATTACCCATGAGAGAAGACAACCCAATCATGATATATAAACATCACACACTTCATTAAGTTATGTCTTGGGCATCCAAAAGCTACAGTGAGGCACCTTTTGCATCACTTTTGTGCATCTAATATTTAGGAAAATAAAACAATATTGATTTAATATCACAAGAAGCACTGAATGGTGACCATTTAAAAAAGCATTTCGGGGCACTTATCTATAGACACACAGTAACAAAGACATTGAAAAAGATAAACATTCGTCTTAGAAGTGACACTGTTTTGCAATTCCTTTGTTCTAGTTAACAATAGTAAACAATGCTTCACTGACCTCCAGTGGGAGCTATTGGAAAATGCATCACTTTGCTTCCTGAAGGTGATAGAGGAGATATCTTCCTTTCACATTTGTTTTCTGTTATTCCAATAACACTGTTGTAATCCATTCAAGCTAATGGTCTGGGTGATTTCAGAATATTTACTTCACCCAGTAATGACAGCAAGTTCCCAGGAGAATCCAAGAACCTGTTTCTTCACCAAATAAACAGGATGGGTGGAAACAGCAGAGATATTGTTTTAAGGTAGTGACTTTTGTCCACGTAAGTGTGAGAAAAGTAATATTTATCATAATTTAATGTACCCATGTCATGCTATGCATAATACGTTCATTGCAATATAATAGATTCTTTTCTTGTTGTTGTTCCAAATCAGAGTAGAGTTAAAGTTGATCTTACTCGGCCTCCATATTACTAACAACTAAATATTTTTTAACCTAAAATAGTCAACTAAAGCCATAAATTATCCTTTTATGGTTGATGGATAAACAAACAAAAAAACAGTGGAAGATTATTTCAACATATGATTACTAAAGCGAGATTACTACCTGCACAAAGAGGGAAAGATTCAGCATTAGAATAAACTTCTGTGGAGGAATGATTACTGAAATTGACAGAATTTGCTGAGATGGACAAATTTCTTTGATTAGAGAAAGGTCATTTTTGACACATTAATGACTGGCGATTTCTTATGGGCTATTTTTTGCAAATGGAAAAAAATGATTTTGTGACATGGTTTTAATGGTTAGAAGAAATAAATGATAGAAGAAGGAATTATGCTGAAATATTCAAGATACTTCTTTTCTTTCTCACATTTCTTTCTCTTTCTTTAAATGTATTTCTTATTATCTGTATAAACTGTTTTAATAAAAAACATTTTAAAGGAAGAAACATTGGTATTAACAGAACAGCCAGAGTTGATTTGTTTTTGTTTTGTTTTGTTTTTACAAAATAAGTAACTTAATTTCAAAATAAGTCATGCTCATATCACCATCTGGAGTTGGAGAGAATGAGAAGCCTAGTCTCATTAGTAATGATGGCTCTGAAAAACGTCCCCTAGGGAAAAAATGTGACACATATATCAATCATCAATATATCATCTCTAAGATATGGGCATGATTCTCAGAATACACCTAGGATCAAATAAAACAAAGAAACAGAATTTGCCCTTATAATTATAAGAAATCACCTTCAGTAAGAATTCTGTTACTATTTACTGTTTTCTCTTTTGAGAAAACAAAGACAAAAAGCTAGAAGCAGCTAATTATTTCTGGTTTGCTATAAGACCCACATATTTATCCTTGGATCCTTACCACAAGTTGTACATCATTTTCAATAGAAATGGAGCCGCTACATATTTCCCTATGGCTGGCTTTGGAACAAGAAGGATAAATATTTTTATTAAAAGATTTTACATAGATATAAGTTTCAAATGGACATAATGTTGACAATACCATTAAGTTTAAGTAGAGATGACACCAGTATTGGTAGTGTGAGATTGGACTCCATAGATAGATTTGCAGAACTATCTCCTCCTTTCCCTATCGGTTCCTGTCTGATGCTAAACCAGAAACCTGGTTGGACAACTTTTGAGAAGGAAACATTCCCTTCTCCAGTGTTGGTTATGCATGACAAATCAGCACCCTCAACTACAATAAGATCATGGATGATGACACATTTATTGAAAACCAACTTGAATTCAAAAGTAGAAGACAGGATACATAGCCACTGAGGATATGATTAACTGGTAGAGGAAGTAAACGCTGAGGATCAGACATCAGGAATATTCTCAAATGGTGTTCCCAGCACCCTCAAGTACAGCAGACCCTCGGATTCCAAAAATGTTCCTGCCCATCACAGCACCAAAGATAATACTTGTCCTCTCCTTCCCCCTAGTCTGTCTCATCTACAGTCGCCACCTGCCCTGCTGAGGCACCCATGCTATATATTAAGTCATCACCATTCTAATCATGCCCTCACACACATTTGCATTATCTTAGCTCCTACTAATAATTATCCTATGTCAGGTATTATATTTCCACTATCCCACAATATTTAATCAAACTCACACTCTAAATTGTCTGATTAGATTTTACTGTGCTGTATTTCAATGGTTGGTCAGCCAGTTTTGGAATCTTATGTTTTTGATCAAGAGATGTGAAGTTATAAGGCAATACCTCATCTCATTCTGATCTATTGTGTAACAAAGGATGAACTGTGATCTTATCAGTCTAAGTAAAAATGACTTAAGATGATTTTATCAAATGTAAGCAAGGGTTTGATGGTGATCTTTACCAAGCCAGGAAAATATCGATTTTGCCCAAAATATTTTTTCCTAACATTAATATCTCACAAACTACAGCAAATTCAGAATCTCCACTGTAGCATTAAAAATACTATGCTAACAGTCCTTGTAAGGAGACACATTTAAATGACTGCTGATTCACAGAGACACTAATTGGATTCTCACAGAAATATTAGTCTCCTTTTATTCAACAAAATGCCAATCATATGCATAATCTGTATCTTATTAAAATGGTGGTATTTCATAAATCTCACCCTTTCCTCCAGTCATTTGTCTGCTCATAGGCTGAGAATGATTCCCAGCCTTCATCTCAACAGAAAAAGAACATCCTTTTTATCTATCCAAAGACCGGGGGAAAGGAAAAATATAGAAAAAAGGAGAGTCCACTCTTTCTATCTTTTTGCATGAACATTTGAGTCATGGTTACAGGTTCCTCATCCATAAATAGATTTAAAATTTAGATACAAGTGTGGCATGTTTTCTTTTCCTTCTCCCTCCCCTTCCTCTTCTTCTTCTTCCCCTTCCCCTTCCCCCTCTTCTCCTTTCCCTTCCCCTTCTTCTCCTTCTCCTTCTCCTTTGTCTTCTTCTTCTTCTTCTTCTTCTTCTTCTTCTTCTTCTTCTTCTTCTTCTTCTTTCTTCTTCTTCTTCTTCCACTTCCTCCTCCTCCTCCTCCTCCTCCTCCTCCTCCTCCTCCTCCTCCTCCTCCTCTATCCCAAAACAGGCTATAGATCCCCAGTTGACTAATTGTTATTTACTGAAACATGAACTATACTATTATAAATTTAAACAAGCCATGTGGAAATCTCCCTGTAAAAGGCATGCCCAAGGACACAGCAATATCCAAGCTTCATTTGTGCATAAAATGATATAATTCTCACTCCAAGCAATCTCTTCCTCAGCTAGAAATCCAGTTACATGAGCTGGAAGCAGCTTTTCTTTAACAGGAAAAGACATGCAAATCTGCCCAACATTAAAGAATCAGAGGACCACTTCATTTTTTTAAAAATAACTCACCTTGCTTCCAAATATTTCATATAACTCTAAGACATCATGAACAGATTACGATTTTGATATTCTTTTACAATTGCAACTTTTTGTTGGTTAAAAAGCCATACCCCTATCCCACCCTAAAAAGTTATGCTTAAATAGCTGGCACAAAAAAAAGTAAATTTGGGTGAGATGGAATAGAAATGGTTCCAAATAATGTTTAGGTAATTTATTTAAATTAAGGCTCAGTGGCTAAGACGCTAAGCTTATCGATCAAAAGGTCGGCAGTTCGGCGATTTGAATCCCTAGTACCATGTAATGGGGTGAGCTTCCGTTACTTGTCCCAGCTTCTGCCAACCTAGCAGTTCGAAAGCACTTAAAAACAATATGAAAGTAGAACAAATATGAACCACCTTTGGTGGGAAGATAACAGCATTCCATGCACCTTCCGCGTTTAGTCATGCTGGCCACATGACCACAGACACATCTTCAGACAGCGCTGGCTCTTTGGCTTTCAAACGGAGATGAGCACTGCCCTCTAGAATCAGGACCAACTAGCATATATGAGTGAGGGGAAACTTTAACTAATTTATTTAAAAATTTAAATTGATTTAAACTTTCCACATACTAGTACCTTTAGGAACAAAATTGAGTATTTATGTATGATTATGATAGCACTTTATATATTACTAAAACTCTTCTATCTGATTGATATTTTGTAAACTTCAATTGGGTAGAAACAATGCATAATGGCAGGCTAACTTACAGAATTATCCAAAATCCAGGACCCATAACTCCTATTAGATTGAAAGTTGGCAAAGTTTGGCTGCTTTAGTGCCACCACACCTTCTGACTACACCTCCACCATGTTGTTAGGTACAAGGGAAGATGAAATGGGTGTGTCCTAACTCTTTTCCCCACTTCCTTCTGTCCCCTACACCGAATTGATTGGGTGCTGTCTGGGCAAGGACCATTGGCTACATGGTAATAAATTTGAAATTTTAAACGTCTAAAAATGTCCTAGAACTAAGGAGAAGTTTCCAACAGTGAGAACAATTAACCAGTAGAATGCCTTGCCTCAGAAGTTGTGGGTGCTCCAACAGTGGTGGGTTTTTAAGAAAAGATTGGACAGCCACCTGTCTGGAATGGTATAGGGCAGGACTGTCAAACTCCCAGCCCACAGGCCAGATGCGTCACATACTGGCCACACCCATGCCTAGTTTAAAAAGGGGGGGAAAGTCCCAATCCATCATGTGACACCACCACAATGGCATGAGTTTCACACCCCTGAGTCTCTCGGGAATAGGGCAGCATACAAGTCGAATAAAACCTTCAAACCCTCAAACCTTCAACCTCTGGTATATGGTCTTCTGCTTGTGCAGGGGGTTGGACTAGAAGACTTCCAAGACTTTCCAACTCTGTTATTCTGTTAATGGCAGTGACCAGTGAGGAAGAATGAAGGACTGACTCAGATGCCTACTGGTAAAGTAGAGTGGTGTGGATGATATTGACAATGAACAGGTGAAAACTCTTCCATAGTCCCTGGCTCCCTTTGTTCCTTTCTTCTCCCAGCAAAGTGGCAGGCAGTTCCATAGGTCAAATGAAGAGCGCCATCACAGTTGACAAAAATTAGCACCTCAGGTTCACATTACCATTACATTTTAGAACTCAATGGGCCAAATCACTGTCCCATACACTACCTAGCTTACTAAGAAGTTCATAACTTCATGGGGAGTTCATAACTCCACTCGTAATTGCATGGGGATATGGAAGGATTGCTGATATAAAATATTCATTCTTGGTTTTTGAAAAGCATGGCCTTGCAGTTCAAATTTCTCAGCAAGTAAAGTGGCTAAAACTCATAGGTTTCATGTTGGAAAGGAGAGCTTGACAAATAGTTGCTAGTATGTAAGCTGCTATACTTGACAGATAAAGGTACTTCAAATTACTCCCTTCCTGTATCTCAGCAGGGCCCAAAGCAAACCCTAGCAAGGAGTCCATGTAAGAGTTACTGTGGGAAAGAGAAGTAAAATAATTAAGATGGCAAACACTACCATGTGATTGAAAGCCAATTCCTTTTTATGTATTTTCATGTGAAAACGTGAGCCCTTCAATCATGTAATCATGTCCACAAATAATCCTACTATAGTCACTTCTTAGCCGGTCAATAGAAGCTTATCTTGGAGCATCTGCAGGCCAGGAAAGCTATGAGTGGTTTTTTAGATTCTTACCTTCCTCATATTTACTTCTTAAAGAGAAGAAACCCAAAGCTTTTCTAGAGCCTCGTTGATTTCAGTAATTAAATGGATTCAGGAAGTTTTGTCTTGTCACTGAATTAGCTCCAACCACCCTTGCAATCAGTTTAACTTTTGAGAAGGAGAAAATTAGATGCATTGACTAATATTGCATGGATGCTATACAGAAGAGGAAAAAAGGAGAACTTTTGAAAAAGAGGGAGTATTCATTCACCAAGAAACCTCATTACTTTACTAAACATCTTTAGTGGATTTCACTTGATTCTAAGCACTTTCAATATTACGCCAACTTAACCTTTTAAAAGGGCTTTTATTGATAGTATAACACAGCCATTCTTGCTTCCTGGGAGTTTGAGAAAAGGGAAGGGAGAAAATTAAATTACTTAACTTAGTGGTCTTAATTATCAGGAATAATTACCTCCACTCAATTCTCAAACACGAACTCTCTTGAGAATGAAACATTTTCACTGGGGGAGTCAGCAAGGAACTGAGTCCAGAGGAACCTGTTTGTAACTTATTTAGAGGCTTCTAATTAACCCACTGAGTGTATAATGCAATCAAAGCTTCTCTGTTAGACTTAAAGCTATTAAAGAAAAGAAAGCATGTGTGCTAACTGATTGCCTGGAAAAACTGTGTGTGTCCAATATCCCCAAAGACAAGTCTACTTCTGAAAGAAAAATGAAGCATGCAACACTTTGCAGGTAAAGCCTACATGAAGAATGAGCTATGCACAGTATTCTAGAGAATACATATGAAATGAATTTTCTTATACCATCAATCCATAAAGGCTTGGCCATCCATCACTTAGAAATGTAGCAGCCAAGATGGCAGCTGTCAGGATAACAATGGGCTAAATTTACAGTTACCATCAACAAGGAACATTGTTTATTATAAACCACCTATGCTGATCTTGTACCTGTCTACAACTTTCTAATACTATTTGGCCATTTGGAATCTATCCCATACTATAAGACCCACATATATAAATGTCAGCCAGAGATAGAAATACCTGCTTTTTGAAAGTCTGAATAGTGATAATATATTTAATGTCTTCCAGTGGATATCAGATAACTGAAATATTTTCCTCTATAATATTTTCATTTAAAATATATGGTCCTTGAAATATAATATTGCATATGCGCAAAAGCATTACCACATTTTTCAAGATGTGAATATGTAAAACAATGTAGTATTATAGTATCTATAAAGAAAAAATTTCCAAAGTTAACTAAGCATTCATTGTTATAATTTATATTGGCTTACTTAATTCAAAACCTTAAAGAAAATGCCTTCACCACTTAAGAAGGACTCCCATCTACAAATTTAGTGAATCAGTCTACTATTAAACTAATGAGAGGAAAGGCAACATTTAAAAAACAGGATCCAGCAGCACAGCAATGGATAAAACAGATCAACCACATGGCCCCAGTGGGGGCTTCATGAGAGGAAACAGGGGAAGGTAACAGGATGTTAAGCAGAGGTAAGTTGTTGCTAGTTCAGACCGGTTTGGGCGAGCAGGTAGCTCCAACCAGTAGCTGACCCATCCTGGCACAATTCCATCATATATAATCGCTGTGCGTTGGCTGCCATGCGTATGCATGGAAGGTGTGTCTGTGAGGAAAGCCAGCATGCATGCACGCTCACATTTTCACATTCTGGGTGAACCAATTGTTACTGTATGTGCCGTCCACCTCTAGTATTAAGGGAACATGGACATCTGCTACAAGCTATAATGGTGTCAAAATGACAACATGTGCATCATGACCTATCACGCTATCTAAATAAAATTTCATCATTTGCACAAAGATCTTTTTATGATCTTTTTAATTGCCAACATCTAAAACAATATGAGAGTATCAGACTCTACCTGAGTTTATACTGGTTCTTTCCTTAAGGGATTATTCAATATAATATAGAATATCTACTATATACTACTAAAACTCTCATTGTCATGACCTATAATGGGATAAAACAATGCATCATAGGACAACATGTTTTGAACCAAGATACCTCAAATAGGCTAACTTACATAATGGGTCCAAAATCTGGGATGTATGACTGCCAAGAGAATAAAATGTAGAGGAGTGACTGCTTCAATGCTACTGGTTGTTGCTGCAGTCACGTGATCTTCATTTCCAATGTTCAGAGATAGTTTCCCAGCCATTGCTGTTACGTTGCTATTGACTTTCTCCAGGATGAGCTATCCAGAACTTGGGACATAAACTCATCCAACAGTGCATCCATTACAGTTGTATTTTCTTGTTCTCCAAATTGGAATATTACCATAATATGTATCATAAGATGGACATGATTTGTAGCAATTTGCAAAACTATACTTAAGTGCCAGGATAAATTATCAGCTTTCACAATGAAAACATGAAATAAAAATAAGTAAATTAAATAAATAAATAAATAAATACATACATACATACATACATACATACATACATACATACATACATACATACATACCCATAACATGCTTCATCCTCAATAAACTGAACCCTTCATGAATATTCTTTTATAACAGAATGATATCTTGAGCTGTTACAAGAAATCAAATACTGAAAGAGATAGAGGAAGAGAATAGAAATTGAAACCAAGGAAAAATCTGGACATGCAGAGGATGATGAAAAACAAGAAAGCCACCGAAGCAGCCCCAGAGATAAGAATTCCCGGAAGCTTACAAGGGAACAATCCATCAAAACCAAATGATTTCTGGAATCAGAGCTACTAAAGAACTGCTTTAGCAGCCAAGGCAAAGCTGAGGTGACATGGAAGGAATGTGTAATGAGTACTGTTGGCAAGGAAGTAAAAGGAAAGCTATACGTTATTTTCTGAGACTCACTATTTATGCACCTACCATTAAACTTCAATGCTTCATTTCTCCCAGATCGTCCCAAAGGTGCTTTTTCCAAGACTGATTGGACTTCCTTTTTTTTATTCTTTGAAAACATTTTGCTTCTTATCCAAAAAGCTTCTTTAGTTTTAACTGACTGTCAATAAGAAGTGAATAAGCTTTTTGGATGAGAATCCAAATGGAGCAAAATGTTCTCAAAGAAAAAAATCTCAAGAAAATTTCAGGACAACCATGACTTGAATTATTGAGCATCTCCATAGACATTTCTCCCAAATGTCTTGAAAACTGACCATTTTCCAGTAGTCAGGTGGTCAAGACCATAGTGATATATATGTAACACTTAAGCAAACTATACCCAATAAAACTTTTATAAGTAAAGGAAGATGTTCTGTGTACTGTGTGTTCATTACCATCTAAGCATATCATTACCTCCAGCAATGGGGTTCACTTAGGTTTACCACTGGTTTGCAACTGTGAGCGTGCATGCATGCATGCATGATCACATCGCACACATGTGCCTTCAGCAGATGCACTTTGCTTTCATCAGTGGTATGCATGCAACCAGGCAGCATCAAAAATGAGGCTACATAGGCCATTTTGGAGCCAGGGCGGGGGAGTGGGTGCAGTTCTGCGCTACCTGTTTGGGCAAACCAGTCTGAACTGGCCGAATACCACCTCTGATTACCTCCTTAATTCCTGTATCTCATAGAACATAGAATAATAGGCTCTCCATTTAAAGCACCCAAGTATATCCATCAAACACTCCCCCCCCCCATCCACTGACCAAACTGTGTAGCACAAAGCCTCCATTGCACATGTCCAATGTCTGGTTTAGACAGAAAAAAAAAGAAATGGAAGGAATATGTCAGAGAGGTGCCTGAAGGTAAAAGTGAATGAATCAAATATAAGTGACACAATTTTCAACAGAACAATGAGTGATAGTAGTGGCTCAGAAGCCAAGGCCCCAAGAAATCATACCCAGAAGGTAAAGTAGAAATAGTTACAAGTATATGAATGGAGAGCTTCACACCTTTCCAAATGAGGTCCAGTCTATTCACAACATCATGTAAGTTTTTAATATCACACTCCAGTTTGTCTAATATTGGCAAAGCCAAATGACATGTGCAAGCAAATGAATATGACCTTGTCACAGACTAAGGAGACTGGGATCCAATCAGAGTTGTTATTGTTGTTTGTGCCATCACTAAGAAGCATCAATATGAGAAGACCACTTAGTTGTTCTGGTATTGCATTCTTTTTCTTCTAAATTATTCACGGGAAAAAAAAAAACCTCTCCTTGGTCACTGAAATGTCCGTCCCCATGCCTTTCTCAGCAGAACCATTCAACAGAAGAAAACACTGTTTGCACATCTTGTATCTGCACACATTTAATGAGAACAAAATGCCCCAAATATTTATTAGATGATCCATGCACAGCAGCCAGCAGGGTATTCTCATTTTCATGCAAATGAATGCTTCCTATTCAATATGTCAGAGTTAGAGCTATTTTGTTTTGCTAAGCCTGCACAGTCCACCTTAATCATAAGGAGAGATTCATAGCTCTGTCCCTACAGGAAGCTAATCATAAGAACACACACACACACACACACACACACACACACACACTCCCCCACCCATACATACATACCTACTTATTAAAATAGGGCAGGCAGAAAATCAAGGCTATTTGGAAAATATGGCACTAAATCTCCCAACAGCTTTTTTTCCAATGAAGGTTTCATATTTTCTGTTTATCAGAAGAAAAATCATGTCAGGCCAGACTGACAAGAAATCTTTCACTACAAATTAATTTAGTCTTTTAATTTTATTTCAACAGCTTTCAGAGAAACAACAAGCCAGTTGTTGAAACAGCCAGTGAGACTGTATAGGCCTGTGTGGGGATCTGCAAGGGTTTTTTTTTTTTTTTTTTGCAGACAAAAAAGAAAATGATTCATTGGTTTTAATTAATTTACTTAGCACATATGGGAGGCAAAACTGCAGCTTTTACTCAAGGCAAATAGACCAGACAATTCATTCGCCACAAGCGAGGAGTCACTATGAAGAAAAGCAGCCATACCGAGGGCAGAAAATTATATTGTGTGTATTATCCTAAAATGCCATATGTCACAGAGCTTATGGTGCCAATTGTCTATGGGCACTGCAGGAAACTTTTTGAAACTGTGGGTTTCATTTCTCTCCTTACCTCTTATTTTTTAGTCATCTCTTTCTGATATTTTTGCCACTGTGATAGAAATTTGAGAGAAGGAAAGGAGCTTTAGTGATTTCCTGGCAGCATGTTATCATTCAGTTAAAAAAATGCCCCTGAGATTCTGCCTCATTTCAGATGATAGCTTTCTTCAGGCACTGCAGAACGATGTACAGTATACAAGCAATCAAATGGAGAAGGAACATGTGTATATCTCTGGCGCCTTCTGCTACTGCCTTTTAATGTTCAGGTGTGGAGGCTGACTGTCCGCCAGAAGATGTTCTTCTGCTTATGGAGTTGCTCAGTAAAACCCTGATTTCCAAAGGTCCTTAATCAGCATTTCCCTGGACTCCAACTCTTTCAGTAGCAGTGTCGCTAATGCTGAGTATTCTGAAAACTGGAGTCTACATGTATGGATGACTCTAAGATTAGGGAAGGCTATTTTAAATCATGGTGCAACAAAGGCTGCAGACAGTTGGTCTTAATATATACACCAAGAATAGAGGAAGTGGAGATGACTGATGCAACCCTATTCTATTCCTATAAATGGTAAGAGTTGGGTATTGCATATAAACCATGTCTTCACTGATTTAGAGTTTGTTCCTTTATTTCGATTTTAGGTTTTCAGCAAATTTTCCGGTAATATTCTGATTTTTTTCTTTTTTATATTTTTAGCAAGAAGTTAGATAGTATGGATCAAATTATGTAGCAGCATCAATAGTCCTAGGTGTAAACATCAGGTTTTACAACCAGCAGTTCCCAGTCCATTCCATTCTGATGGACAACTACAATAGGATAGCCGTCTCAACTATTACAATAAAATATTTAAAATGTACAGTGGAGCCCAACACTTAGTATGCATTAATCAAGGCCAATTTATCACTTCATAGAGTGGCATAGGTTACCTGGACAATCATTTGTACAACCACTGCTGTATGCTTCCTAGGTAAGGATGGTTGGAATCAATGAAATAATAGAATAGGGGAAGCTGTTCTTCGTGGGACTGTTTTTCCCCTCAGTTTCTACACTACATTTTTAATGGTTACAATATTTCTAACCCTTGTGAACATCTAAAGCTATTCTAGCCAGTTGTACAGTATATCTGTATAAAATGATTTTCCACAAAGCAATTTTATGGTGCAATGATGAGGAAAGAGCGAAGAGTTCTCTATGAGTAACAGAAGCAAAATTCTGCTAGATTTAAGTGCCTCTCAACTAAAGCTTGTTAACCTCTGTTCTTCTGGTTTTTCCTCCGGTTCCATTTTCTCTTCCCCAAGGACACAGCAGAGGAGAAGAAGAGAAAACCTCCAGCAATGATTGAGATGCTTCAGATGATATAATGTAACATTAGAAGATAATGTAAAGCAGCACCCAAAAAAAATCTAAACATAAATATTCTAGTAAGTGTTCAGCATTTGTTTTTTACTTTAAATGGGGGCCAAATACATTGTTAAATCTAGGTTGCATTAAGAGTTATGAAGTTTCCCAGAGTAAATATTCCTCTTCATCCCAGTGCTCCACCATGAAAGTACTTAGTACTTATAATAATGCAATTTTTGGAAGAGCACTGGGTCATGTTCATTTTGACATCCACAAGATTGAGATCAACATAAAAAATAGCATTCTGAACCTCAGTTGGAACAAAAACCTTTAGACATGTTTTCTAAAGAAATGTCACACTAATCCATTGACATTTTTCCCACTACAAAGCAAGGAACTTGGGTCCCTCTGTAGTTCTTGAAAAGATTATGATCACTTTAAAAGCAATAACTTGTCAGTTTTTCTGACTGGGTAATAAGGCCTGATTTTCTTGGCTTTCATTTTTATTCTATGTAACCCAGAAAGTATCAGAGAATGGGAAAGAAGGGAGGGTGAAAATGAGTCAGTAGCAAAATGAACAAATATTGGATCTTGAAAGGTTACATTTACGAATGAACTGTTGCTGATAAACTCTGTTCCACTGTCAGAATACAAAATGCAGACATAAACATGTGACAAGAATACAAGGGAAGCCAAGTTTATAAACTGAATCTGCAGATGAAATTTATCAAAGGCCTTAGCTGATGACATTTCTACATCATATTCTTATGCGATATTGGGAACTGCTACTTTCTATCAAAAGAAACAAGTCGGATACTGATTATTTACTCATCTAATATTTGAAGACATAAGCTTACTCTCTAGTCAAACACAGAGAAATAGCAAATATTTGGATTTGTTAATTAAAAATAAAAAGAAGAGTCCCTCAGAATCTTGAGAATTATTTAGAAAATGCATCCAGATGCTGCAGTCTTTTATGATCTCACTTGTTCTCACCCATGAGTTCTGAAAGATTGTGGTTGCACAATCATTACTAATTACTTCAATTATTTTGGATGTAATTCTTTGACTCACATTCCTTTAAATTAGCTAACTTACTTCTTCCTTTCAACTTTTATCTGCAATGCTAGTATTTCCAATAGAAAAATAAGATACCAAAAGTGAAAACATAAAACATAAAAAATATCAGGAGGCATTTCAATAATTCTGTTTTCTTTCCCTTCTATGTTTTAGCCACTAATCACTAATTAAGAATTTGTACTTTCTTGAAATACTGGAAATTGTTGGTTATATTAGACTGTAGCAAAGAGAGCTTCCTGAATCCCCTCGCTACCACAGTAGTGATAGACTGGACTTTTGCAGCATAAATAACATAGGTATGTTAAAGATCTATGCAGATCAGATTCAGTTTTATTAAAATGTTTGGTTTAGAGATATCCTATTTTATTGCCACAAAAACAACAAGAGCACATTGTAAGCCATTTCTCAGACCTATTTCATTTTTTAATGGTCAGATATAAAATTCTAATAAAATAGTTAATCTATATATAAAAGCGAAATACCACTCATGAATCATCACAAAATCTCCAGAACTGTAAAGCCTACGAATTTAAAATTTGGCACATATGTTCTGCCTGGCTTCTAGGTGCTTGCTAAGAAAGGATTTTTTCAAAATGGCCATCAAATCATTAGTATTTCTTATAGTATTATTAAGACGCTCTGATGCTAAGGAGTTAAATGTTCTACTCCCTCTCCCCACCTGAAAAGGATTCTGTTCCAACTGCCACTTGGGTGTGGGCGTGCCACTTGGGTGTGGGCAAGGCCAGCGTGACTCATTTAGCCTGCGGTCTGGGAGTTTAGACACTCTACTCTCCCTCCCCACCTGAAAAATGCTCTGATGCTAAGGAGTTAGCTTGAGGGAGAGAAGGGGATAGGAGAGAATCAATGGAGCCAATTGTACAGACTCAAAACATTAGTGTCTTGAAAGGGATCTCTCTCTCTCCGTCCGTCCGTCCGTCTGCCTGCCTGTCTGTCTGTCTGCCTCTCTCTCTCTCTCTCTCTCTCTCTCTCTCTCTCTCTCTTTCTCTCTCTCTCCTAACAAGAGCAAAAATTATTCCATTTCATCAGCTTATTTATTTAATGAACTGCTGCTTTCCATGTTAATCCAGCATGAATGATTTTGAAACTATTTCCTGTCTATTGGGGAAATCTCTGCTATCTCTTCACCCTAATATATGTAGCTTAAGAATAGGCCAGAGGGCTTACATTTTGGCTCAGCTTTCTCATTTATTAATTTCACCAGAAGATTGCTAGAAGTTCCATAACTAAAGAATAAAAATTAATATAAATATTAAGGTATGCTTTGCTACAGATATCAAAAGATGGCTTAAGATGAAACTGACCTCTGTCTGCAAGCTATTGATCCCTTCTTTATGAAAGTAATATAAAATCTTGCATAGGACTCTGTGCAAGTCTACTTAGAAACTAGTTATTTTCTACCCATTAGTTCTTGAGTATGTGTATAAAAGTCAAGCCTACATGGTTTCAAATAATAAGAATGGATTTGAAAAATCTCCTTTTCCTAAATGTTTAAATAATTGTGGGGTAAGTAGAAATTCAATAAGAATATTCTTCCTTGGGGTTGAAATACAGAAACCAGACTCTATAACTATTTCATTTTATTGTTACATGTTAAACAATAAAGAGCCCTTGTCAGAAAAACCTGGCAAATATTAATTATGATATGTTTTGCCTCTTTCATTGGTTTATTACTTTTAAGATTTTTGTGAAATGATTTCAGAAAAAAATATAAAAGATTTATAATACAGAATGATTATGTATTAGAATTATCGAGAGTTGTGGATTTTTTTTCACCATTCACTTCTAAGTAAAAGGCTTAACATGCAAAAGAATGGATTATTTGAAGTCAGGCACCCAAATGTGGGTTTATAGTATTACTATCTAAATAATGAATAAATGGTATTCCAGTCAGATTAGGGGAGAGCATTGGATCCCTTGAGTGATAAATCAAAGAGCGACAAGTGGCCTGCCAGCTAGCACCACAAAACTGATGTGCAGCTTTATGAGAAAGAGTTTAGGCTCTCGGAAGGATAAATCAGTATAAATCTTACTGGATTTGAAGTTATAGCACTTGGCAATGCCAAGCGAAGACCCTGTAATAACTCAGACCCTCTATATGGAAAGTCTAGTGCCAGTGGATGGATTTACAGACTGATATAAGCCACCTTAACACTTGTTTATATTTCTGTAATAATAAATTACATTAAACATTAGGTTGTTCACCAATTTTGTGGAATATACTATATGTCTCTCTGATGGGAAGTGCTAATAAACATAGGAAATTGGAAAATTGGCTCAGAAGGAAGCACTTTTCTGCTACTTTAGGTCCAAGTAAAACTCTTTGGGTGTATATAGTAAGTAACATGATGATAGCTCGGGCAAGGTCAATACAATGCAATACAATAGCAGAGTTGGAAGGGACCTTGGAGGTCTTCTAGTCCAACCCCCTGCCTAGACAGGAAATCTTATATGATTTCAGATAAATGGCTATCCATTTAAAGACTTCCAGTGTTGGCGCATGCACAACTTCTGGAGGCAAGCTGTTCCACTGATTAATTGGTCTTATTATCAGGAAATTTCTCCTTAGTTCTAAGTTGCTTCTCTCCTTGATTAGTTTCCACCCATTGCTTCCTGTTCTGCCCTCAGGTGCCTTGGAAAATAGTTTGACTCCCTCTTCTTTGTGGCAACCCCTGAGATATTGGAATACTGCTATCATGTCTCCCCTGGTCCTTCTTTTCATTAAACTAGATATACCCAGTTCCTGCAACCATTCTTCATATGTTTTAGTCTCCAGTCCCCTAATCATCTTTGTTGCTCTTCTCTGCACTCTTTCCAGAGTCTCCACATCTTTTCTACATCGTGGTGATCAGAACTGAATGCAGTATTCGAAGTGTGGCCTTACCAAGGCATTATAAAGTGATATTAACACTTCACAGAGCCAAGGTGGCGCAGTGGTTAAATGCAGCACTGCAGGCTACTGCTAGATCAGCAGGTCAGCGGTTCAAATCTCACCGGCTCAGGGTTGACTCAGCCTTCCATCCTTCCGAGGTGGGTAAAATGAGGACCCAGATTGTTGGGGGCAATATGCTGACTCTCTGTAAACCGCTTAGAGAGGCCTGAAAGGCCTATGAAGCGGTATATAAGTCTACTGCTATATTCACATGATCTTGATTCTATCCCTCTGTTTATGCAGCCTAGAACTGTGTTGGCTTTTTTGGCAGCTGCTGCACACTGCTGGCTCATATTTATATGGTTGTCCACTAGGACTCCAAGATCCCTTTCACAGTTACTACTTTTGAGCAAGGCACCACCTATAATATACCTGTGTATTTCCTTTTTGTTGCCTAAATGTAGAACCTTACTCTTTTCACCATTGAATTTCATTTTATTAGATAGTTCCCAATGTTCAGGTTTGTCAAGATCCTTCTGTATCTTGAGCCTATCTTATGGACTGTTGGCTCTTCCTTCCAGGTTGCTGTCATCTGCAAATTTGATGAGTTCCCCATTTATTCCCTCATCCAAATCATTGATGAAGATGTTGAAGAGTACTGGGCCCAAAACAGAGCCTTGGGTACTCCACTGCATACTTCCCTCCATGAAGATGCAGTTCCATTGAGGACTACACATTGAGTGGTCAGCCAGTTATGAATCCATCTGGTGGTGATGTTGTCTAACCCACATTTTTCTACTTTATCAAGTAGTAGGTTATGGTCTACTTTATCAAATGCCTTACTGAAGTCCAAGTAAATTATATCGACGGCATTCCTCTGGTCCACTAATTTTGTCCCTTTGTCAAAAAATGCAATAAGATTAGTCTGGCATGATCTGTTTTTGACAAACCCATGTTGGCTTTTGGCTATTACTCTGTTTACTTCTAGGTATTCACTAATTTGTTGCTTAATTATCTTTTCCAGAATCTTTCCTGGTATTGAGGTCAGGCTGATTGGTCTGTAGTTTCCTGGATCTATTTTTTTCCCTTTTTTGAAGATGGGAACCACATCAGCTCTTTTCCAGTCCTCTGGCAATTTCCCCAGTGCTCCAGAATCTATGAAAGATATAGTTCAGTGGTTCTGAGATCTCATCTGCCAGTTCCTTCAAAACCATGGGGTGTAATCCTTTCAGTCCTGGTGATTTGAACTCATCTAGGGTAGACAGTGCTCACTTACCATTTTCTTCCCTATTTCAACTTGTGTTCCTAATCTGATTTTTGTGGTGCTGTTTTTGATAGGTTGGACTGTTTTATCCCTCTGTGTAAAGACAGATGCAAAACATGAGTTAAATAGTTCTGTTTTCTGCTTGTTGCTTGTCACCTTCTGGACACTTTCTCCCAGCAATGGACCAATTGTTTCCTTAACTTTTTTCTTGTTTTCAACATGTTGGAATAAGCTTTTTTTGTTATTTTTTACTTTTGTGGCAAGCCATTCTTCATTGTGAGCCTTAGCTTTCCTCACTTCATCTTTATATGCTCAGGCTATTTGCTGCCTTAGTTATGTCCCCTCCCTTTCCACTTTTTATACTTATCTTTTTTTGTCTTTCAATTTGTCAGAGAGTTCTTAATGCAGTCATGCTGGTTTCTTTGGGAAGCTGTTATTTTTCTTCTTCATTGATATTGTGCTAGATTGGGTTTTTGTAATCTCATTTTTCAATATTTCCCAAGCTTCTTGAGTTGTTTTCCCTTGAGCATTCTCATCCATGGTATTTTTCCCAAGCTCTCTCTAAGTTTATTGAAATTAGCTCTCTTAAAGTCCAAGACTCTAGTTTCACTTTGTTCTACTACTTGCATAATGTTGAATTCCAATATTGCATGGTCACTTGCCCCCAGGATTCCTGCGGCTTCAACACCTTCTATCATTTCCTCTCTGTTAGTGAGAATTAAGTGCAATATGGCTGATCCCCTTGTTTTCTTCTCTACTTTTTGGGAAACAAAGTTGTCTGCTAGGTGTTAGGAACTGTTGGAGCTTCCACTTGGTGCAGAGTTTGTTTCCCAGTTAATGTCAGGGTAGTTAACTCAGTCCCTTTCTTGGATGGGTGCAAACCATCTCTTTTGTACAGTTTTTCATTGGACCAGCCACAGGAAGATTCAAATGAAATGGAGTTAAAGGGCCACTACCTACTCCTCTTTTTCTCTCTGCTTCCCCCCTTCCAGTCAGCAGCTTAAATCACCAGCCAGGTCAAGACAAAACAGCCTGAATACAGTCTAGTGACTCTAGTCCATTAGCAAGACAGATGGGAACAATTCCTTCTGGTATAAAAAGAAACCCTAAGCCCACTGCACCCTGCAGAAAAAAGAGTCAGAATTTGAACCTTCATTGTGATACAGCTAATGTTAGGTATAAAGTAAGCACATTAGTTTTGCTCATTAATTAAAAAAAACTACTTATAAGTTATTTCTATCCTTAAATGTCTGTACTTACTTTTAGTTCTTGTATTTGACACGGGAAGCCTCAAGATTTAGGATACTGGCTTTGATTGGTGCCTGGCCCTATGGACCACACTTAATAAAGCATAGCTTAGTTTCTTATGTTATTATACATATTGTAATATGCTATAATGCCACATCATTAACTTAATAGTTAAGGAAAATTACTGTAGCAGAAAGAAAAGGAAATAGAAGAAGTATTCAAGTAAGTAATTAACCAATTTATTCTCAAATCAGAATGATGATAGTATTAGACTATCATTGGCTGATTCATAATGTCTAGGATAGTGAACATAGCTTATGATGTGTGAGAGGGGAGAGGGAGGGATAATTCTGGTAGAATAGTAGGAAATAATATTTGCAACTGGGAATTTGAAGAAAAAAGAAATAAACATGGGGTGAGTAGGGAAAAATAAGTTATAGCCCTGAACGAAATGGCATTGCAGAAAGAAGGAATCAAAGCCTGCTAAGCGATGATAAGATTTATTCTGGTTGATGCAAGATTACCCAATGATATTTTGGGGGGGGGGGTGGGGTGGTGGAAAAGCACTTATCACAACTGTTTATCTGCAAATAATTTATCAACAAAAGGTGAAGATAAAAATCCTGCATGTATTATGGAACGGGAGCCACCCCAGTTTCCCACACCTAAAGGCTTATGCATGAATCCCTAAAGAATAAAGGAATAAATTAAATTGCAGAACCTAATTAGGCATAATGCTCAGTTATCAGATAGGAACAAAAGGCTGAAAGGTTTTGGACTTAAGAACTAAAATAAAAGGAGGGAGATGAGGGAGAAAGAGAGGAAGGAAGAAAAGAGTAGGGGAATTTACATGAGCTTCAATATCTAGATTCTAGTGCAAACCAGCCTAACTTTACTTTGGCACCTGGATCTACCTAGGAAGCTCCAAAAGAAAGCAATAATGAAAATGATACGGCTCTGTCAGAAGAAAATCAGTCTGAGGGATCTGAAATAGATTCAAATTCAAAAATAGCTCCTTACACATAGTCAGAACTAGAACTTGTGTTAGAGTTAAGAAAATTTCAAAGATCTAATCAAGAGTCTTTGATGCACAGTTACAATAAGGAATGTGCCTCACTCCAATTCATGGAAGAAATACAGAGACTGCTTGCACCTGAAGCACAGAAATTGAAGGAAGCTGCACAGGAGGATATGGAATCATTGCCCAAAAACAAAACATGGATTCTAATATAATTAACAAGGGGCAAGAAATCCATAGACTATAATTGGGTTTTCAAAACATATCATAATGTTCATGGAAATGTGCAATACCAACAACTAGGTTAGAAACAAAGGGCAATCCACAAAATAAGACTAGGATTATGACTTTTTAATATAACTAACATGCAGAATTTTACTACATATAGCAGCATTTGGAAAATTGCATGTGAAATACTTAGATGTCAGTTAGCATTTCTCCATGGTGAGATGAAAGAGAAGATTTACATCAGGTTTTGAAGAGCCAGGAGGAAAAAAATAGATGTGTAAATTGCAAAAATCCATATATGTGCTTAAGCAAGCAGACAAAGCACAGTCTGATTAAATTAAATTAAATATTGCAAAACATAGTTTTGAACAAGTAAATGCTGACCCAGGCTTACATACAACAATAAAAAAAAGACCTCTGTACATTTTTTATTAGGTTAATGATTTAATTGTATGTGCAGAGGACGAAAGAGACAGCTTGAAGATAATAAGCAATTTAAATAAAGAAGTGGAGTAAAACCTCTTAGAGATATGAGCCACTATCTTGGAAGTGAAATAAAAAAGGAAAGAAGTGGGGAGAATTTGCATGGCTGCACAAATTACCACAAGACTTTAAAATAAAAGAACCAATCTCAATGTCATTATTGGAGGACAATGCATAAGAATTGCAAAGACAAAGCAGTCCTGATCCAATATGAAATGCATAAATATTAAACTTAACTATGTGAAGGAAGTACACTTTACTGTCACTACCAGGAGCAAATAAAGTTGAAGTATTGTGCAGCCCAGTCAGTGCAGATTTCACTTCCTAAGCTGCTGTTCAGGGACCACATTTTCAAGCATTGGGACTTGGAGGATGAAACAGTGCATGGTAGTACAACCCATTAGACTGCACAGATGGGTGCACAGAGCTGATGAGAAGGATGCCGCATTCCTATCTACCAAATTGTTTCTTTAATGATACAGTATAGAGCAGTGTTTTTCAACCACTGTGCCGCGGCACACTAGTGTGCCGTGACATAGTGTAAGGTGTGCCACGGGAAAAACACCCGCCGGGTGTTTTCAGCGGAGCTCTTCAAAACAAGACTTGTTGAATTCCGCAGGTTTTGAGTCCATTCACTTCCAAAAAAAACCACTGCTTCCCCCAATAAGCCCGCCGTTTCGGGAGCGCTGCAGATTGGTCTGCTTGACAACCCCAGCCGGGGATTCCGGGATCGCGTTTGCGGCACCACACAAATGCCCGCTGACTTGCACCTGGCTCCTCCGGGCTTATTTCCCGGCAGAGAAATCAGGACAAGGAGATTGAACGCAAAGCAAGAGGAACAAAGCCAGCACCCCCACTTTCCTAGCAATGTCTCCTCCTCCTCCCCATTCCCGTCACCCTCCCACAGGCAGATTTTGGCCCAGACAAGCCGACGGGGCTCTTCTCGTCCCGGGAAGGGAGGAAGGGAGGAAGGGGCAAGGTTCAAGGCAAACTTGGGAAGGGGGAAATCGCAAAGCTGGAACGGGAGACCTTCCGCGATGAACACGAGCCCAAAGGGGCAACTCCGCGCACGAGCCTTGCCCTGAACCCTGAAAGGCAGAAGACCGCAGGACTCCCATGCGCTCCCCCACCTCCAGCCAAAGCAGCGCAGACGCTGCTCTCTTCCCTGCGCTGCCTCGGAAAGGGAGCCCAAGCCCCGCCGCCCCAAGCGCAGTTTCTCCCGTGATCACCCACCTCTGCCGCCTCTTCCCTGTGGCGCCTCGGGGAGCAGCTTTGCTCCCCCCCGTCAAATTCACTGGACTCGCTCCTGTAGGATGGCTCCGAAGCTAAAGCACAGGCTATACTCATGCAAAACAGTTCCAAGATTTTGAATGCCCTCAATTGGTCCTCTCCCAATACTGTTCCTATACTTCAATGATGCTGTTGTTAGCTTTCAATTTTGGAATAATGAGTGAGGAACTAGGTAATACCTACCTCATACCCTTGGATGGATGCTAGCATTCTAGGAAGTATAATCTCAAGAGAGTGGATTTTAAATTGATAAATTGATTTATACTTCACAAAAGACAATTGCAAATTGAGATAATTGTAAATTGAGAAGATATAGTCAATATAGGCACAGAGTTAAATATTTTTAACATTTTCTAATGGTGGTGTGCCTCGTGATTTTTTTCGTGAAAAAAGTGTGCCTTTGCACAAAAAAGGTTGAAAAATACTGGTATAGAGAAAAGATCTCCTGGCATCCCACTTTCCAACCTTTAGCCTGCTGCTGTTGAAATACCCAAAAGGATTTAGGATGGGATAACCAAAAGCCACTTTGGGCCTGTCCATATCAATTACATACAGTACTATTTCTATTAACTGCCTTTGAATGGTTACAGAGATAACATATATCATTCTAGATATTTATATTATCCATATAGTTAATATTAATTCTCAACTATTTTATCTTACTCTCTGTTTTTATTTGCATTTTAACCCATTTTTGCCAGTTGGTGTTTTTGATGCTTGCTGGTGTTTAATAAATAAATATCAAGTTATATCTCTCCCAAATGGGATTTTTTATTAGAAACCCACAAAAAATGCCACAAATTGCAGGCACTTAAACACAGGATGCTACAACTGGTCATAAATGTGAGATGGGTTATCAAGTGTCTGAAATGCAGGCACACTGGTATGTTCCAAGGCTGTTGTAATTTTGAATAGTTGTTAAATGATTTGTTGTTGTTAAATGAATAGTTGTTAAATGAGAACTACCTATATGTACAAGAACCTATATGTAGATAGAACTATCTATATGTACTAATCTTAATTATCTCACAGGAATATGTCATACTTTAAAAAGTGTTTTAAATAAGGCATCAGATTTATAAATAGATGATACATTAATATTTAATCATTTCTTCATGTCTCTCAATTTTAAAATTATAGTATTCCTTTTTATGAATCCAGTTTATGTGAGGTGCACATACAATTTAAAATAGTAAGATCCTAATCAGGATATCAAATGTTTCATATTGATATCAGTGGGACCTATGAAGTCAATCTACTTTGTTTTCCATAGATAAATAGATGGATGATAGATGATAGATAGGCAGGCAGGCAGGCAGGCAGGCACACAGGCAGGCAGGCAGGCAGACAGACAGACAGACGGACGGATGATAGACAAACAGACAGATATACTTTACATTTTTCAGAATCTTTATATATTGTTAGTGAAATGAGAAACAGTTGCTTTCAATTTTTCCTACAAATCCTCAAAATGCCTTTAGGGAAGTGGGTGAGGGGAATTATAAGAAAATCAGGGGGCTCAGAGCAAGATTTTCAAGAGAAGAGAACAAGGCAAACACCTGTTATATGTGCAGATTTCTATTTGTATAACAGTAAAAGTTATTTACATGATAGAAAATGTAAATATTATTTACTAAAGGATCAGCTAATGAGCCAAAAATATCATTCAGTAGGAAAGAATTCCCTTACTAAGCAAGCAATTTGCTGCAAAAGTATCCAAATATCATATGAGTACTGAATATGAAAACTTATTTTTTCTCAAATTCTGGATAAAGATCCTAAGGTATCTACTGATAATTTATCATGCCATTTTTACGGCTCCAAACCAAATTAGCCTCCAACTCTACTTTGTATTTTAAAAAGTTATCACTAGTCCTAAGATATGATTTATTTTTCTGTAGTTTAAATTAAAAATAATAATAGTACTCACATTGCTATGATTATCTGCCCTGAGAGAAGAGAGACTGAGCAGATGGAATTCAAATTTTGTAAAGCAGGCAAATAAGAAGATAGATGATAGTTTCCTGAACCTAGAAAAGGTTAGTTGTTAGAAAGCAACCTGAATTAATCCACATGCCATAAATCCTTTGTGTAGATATGTAGGTGTACAGGTATGTATATGTAAATGTGCAATTGGATATCTCCGAAACTGAATCATTAGTGATTCAGATGATGAAATTGCTGATCATTACTTATCTACTATATTAGATGTAATAGTTAATAAAATTAATAAGTAAAATGTGTTGTATAAGTAATGTACAATACATTTTATTTATAATGTAATGTTATAGCTGTAATTTCTATTAATGCTTTGATTTCTATCAGTTTTCTTATATTAACTTGAATTGTACAGTACAATGGGGATTCTGTGCTCTCAGTATCTTCAATCATGCAAAAAGCTTCCCTCCTCCAGATCTCCTTGTTCAATCATGAGGTATGAGAATAAAAGAAGGAGGAATGAATACAGGAAGACATAGATCAGGCAGGTGTAGTATCTACCTCCAAAAGGCTCCAAGACAGATGATACATTTTGCCTTATAAAGCTATGTGAGGAGAGCTATTAAGAACACTATTTTGGCAAAACATCAGATATTTTTCTGGATGTCCTCCTTATTGCAGTAAATACCAAGGTCAATGGGAGATAGGGAGATCAAAGAATAATAATTAATTATTGACATTTTTAGCACTAACTTCAAAACTTTAGCCCAATGATCCATTACCTTTTGAGCTTCTATTTATTAAGCCACAAATAACTTACAATAATGTAATTATCTTTTTTTCCTAAATGTATACTTAGCCAAAATAAGAATCACAATAATTTTTAAAGTAATGTTTTAAAACCAGAGTAAGCAATGTTTGCTATTCAAAAGATTATAAGTTTGATCATTATTTTCAAAGGCAGTGATGAAGATATATTCTAGTTTCCCATTTGGGGAAGTCACTCTATGTAGTATTGCCCATCACTGCCAGTCACTCTATGTAGTATTAGCTTAATTGACTCAGTAGAACACAACTTCATGTATGCAAGGAACATTAAGCTTTGAGACAGGATAAAGAGATTGAATTCTATTATTCATCTCTGGCACTAAATCTGAATATTGAAATTAAGTTTTTTGCTTCAAGGGGTATCAGCTGTTATTTTTCGAGTCTTAATAAATGTAGACATTTCAGATTCAAATATATAGGTAGCTAAAGTCAGGTGTATGTTTGTGTATTCAGAAATTATACATGTGCACATGTTGGTTTCTTTTCTGATATTTAGATGTGACTTTTCCTTTTCTGATTTTTAGCAGTGTCGTATGATATTCAAATGCATGAATATGTTGGTATAATAATTAGAATAAAATATAGTGGATATTTTAAATAGCTGGCTTTGAGAAGTTAGAATAGAGCCCAGAGGTCAAAAAGTGAGCAGATAAATTCAGTCCTGCTCTCCCATAGCTAAGGGTCCTTACAGAAAGGGATGAGCCTCCTGACCTTGCCCAAACTCTCAACATTTTTGCAATGACAGTCCTAAAAGGGAAAACCTTAAACTCCAAAGTTGATTGTAGTTTAATATGAGATCAACAGAGGGAGCAACGGGCTAAGAAATTACACTAAGTAGGAAGGTCACTGGAATCTGGTAAGGCCAAAAAACTATCACACTGCTAAGTGCATGTGATGAATAAATAGGGACTGAGATTCAGTTCATGCTTTTGGGACATCTGTTTTAAGGTTTAATTAATTGCCTGGCAGTTTTTAAAAGAATTGAATAAATCCTAAATCACATTTTTAAAGCCTTCATTAGTATTCTTCCTTTGTGCATGGTCCTCTAATTATTTTTTCATTCTCTTTTTATTTTAATAGTGCCTAAAACTTTATTCCAGTAATAAAATACCCAATTAATCAAGCACTGATTTGAGAGTGTTATTTTGAAATATACGTCTGTTGGTTAAATTACAGTATTCTCTTGAAGAACTGCATTGCAACAAAATAAGGAACTGGCCTCTAGAAGCATCTTTATTTCCAAGAGCGCTTTGAAGAGGAGGGGGAGGGTGAACGGTAATGGATGACGTTTGCAGCCTAGTACTTTCCTTATAAATATACCCATCTGCCCAGGAAAAAATACAGAGTTGGGAGTTGAACTTGATGATAGGAGGGAGGAAGGTTAGAGCAGTTCTTTTTTCAAACTTGCCAACTTTAAAATGTGTTTTAAAAGAGGTGTTAAGATTTAAGCTTGCTGACTGGAGAATTCTGGGAGATGAATAATGTCACCAAATTTGAAAAACACAAGTGGCAAGGAGCAAGCTCAGCAGTACCTTCTGGCATCTTATGTTTTTCTAGCTACACTTCAGTGACAGCCATTTTGTGAATGGATAGCCCATCACCACCATGACAGTAATTTATTCTGAACACCTATGACCTGCTCTCAAAATGTCAGATATGTTCAGTAACCCCCAAATGTTGAGGAACCTGTTCTAAGAGCAATGGTAGTGCAGTAGTTAGAATGCAGTACTGTAGGCTACGTCTGCTGACTGCCAGCTAACTGCAATTTGGCAGTTCAAATCTCACCATGCTCAAGGTTGACTCAGCCTTCCATTCTTCCAAGGTATTATGTCCTTGACTTGCGACCGGTCCTAAGTCCTCGACTTGCGAACGGCCGCAAGTCCTCAACATATGACTGACAGCCCGGCAACCAAGAGCTCATGCCCATTGGCGTGAGCTGGAAGCGGGCTTTCTGTTGCATTCCTATTGGCGGCCCTTTTTGACAGCTCCTGTATAAATAGCTGTCAAGCAGGGCATGGTGCTGAATTATTCATAGTTGCATTTACTTCTTTCCTGTTAATAAAATAGTTGTTTCTGTTACCTCAGCTGTTCGAATCTCATCTTTCACCTCAGAATTCAACACTGGTGACAAGGGTGGGATTCTGAGAGACAACCCACTCACACAGCACCTGAAAGGAAGAGGAAAAGGGGTTTTTTCCTCTTTTCCAAGATCTCTCCTCAGCTTGGTAGTGACTATGGCTTCGCTTCTGCACTTTGTGCCATTCGGCTCCACTTCAGAGTTGTGGGCCAGGTTCCCTGAACGTTTCGAATGCTTCCTGATAGCTAATAACTACCAACAGCTTCCAGAGGAGAGAAAGTGCAGTTTTTTCCTCAGCTTATATGGGCCAGAGATGTTTAACAATGCAAGAGCTCAAGCTTCACATCTGGCAGTCCACGCATTATCGTGGGACACCTTGATTACCAAACTAAAAAATCATCGCCAACCACATCACGCATAACCCACCGGTATGCGTTTCACCAGTGTGTTCAAAAGGACGCAAAAACTGTCAGCAAATTTCTTCAATCGCTTTGCATGGTGGCCATCCAATGTGAGTTCATCGATCTAGATGACAAATGGAACAATTTGTCTGTGATGTTCACAACATCCGACTCAAGCCCAGCTGGCCTGGGCTGACATTACATTGCAGATGTCTATGGATGAAGCCAGGGCTGTGCAGCCTTCTGACCGTTTCACAGCCAAGATACAAAGGTGCCAGCAGCTGATCGCACCACCACCATGCACTTGCTTCATCAACGAGCTGCCTCCCCTAGATGACATTAAGGAGGACAAAGTCGATCACAGCCCAGATGGATGACCATTTCTGCTCCAGCAAGTCCTCAAGCTAGCCAATGTGTGGATTGCGGCGGCAGCCACACTCATGCCATTTGCCCTTTCAAAGCAGTGGTTTGCCAGCGCTGCAATAAAAAGGGCCACCTCACCCTGCCTGCCCCTTATCACCCCACCTGCAGTGGCCAGGCGGAACGCACTGTCCACTTGGCCAAAGAAATGTTGGGACACATGGATCAAGGGGACTGGCTGGACAAGGTGGTGGCCTACCTCCTCAGTCAACATTCCACCCTGTGTCCATTAATGAACATCAGCGGAGCTGCTAATAGGCCGGCACCTCAGGACCATATTCACAGGCTGCACCCGCTCTACAGCGCCTTACAGCTTGCTACCCTGGGGGTTCCTCCATGCCAATTCTGGGAGGGGGACCTGGTCTACACCAGGAATTTCTCAGGGGAATCTAGGTGGGTGCCTGCCACCATCACCCAAGTAACCAGCCCCTGTTCTTATAGGATCAGACTTCCTGATGGCAGAGAATGACAGCACCATGTAGATCAACTGAGGCGCCACCTACCTGCCAAGGCCTTCCCCCAGTCAGGCCTTTCCTATGAAGCCACCACCTACTGGCAGCCTGACCACACCCCTTCTTAATCCACCGCACCAGTGCTCCGCCACTTACCTGAAGATCCAAGCCAGCTTCCTGGGGTGGGCCTTGGTGACATCACCCAGAGCTCCACTCCCATTGGGGAGGAGCTACTACAGGGATGACTTACCTCTCTACCCACCAAGCCGCAACTGAGGTGTTCTGGGCGGGTCCGGCACCGTCCCACCTATTTAAGTGAGTATGCATGTACCACTTCCATGCATGTGTCCTCACTGGGGGGAAGGAGTGTTATGTCCTTGACTTGTGACTGGTCCTAAGTCCTCAACTTGCAATTGGCTGCAAGTCTTCGATATACAACTGACAGCCCAGCAACCAAGAGCTCATGCCAATTGGCTGAGATGCGCTGGGCTGGAAGCAGGCTTTCTGTTGTGTTCCTATTGGCTGCCCTGCTTGACAGCTCCTGTATAAATAGCTGTCAAGCAGGGCATGGTGCTGAATTGTTTATAGTTGTGTTTGCTTCTTTCCTGTTAATAAAATAGTTGTTCCTGTTACCTCAGCTGTTCGAGTCTCATCTTTCACCTCAGAATTCAACACAAGGTCAGTAGAATGTGGACCCGACTTATTGGGGGCAACATAACCACTTATAGTGGGCTATAAAAGCACTATGAAGCAGTGTATAAGTCTAATTGATATTGCTAATGGAAATTCACTGCCTTATTTCACTGGAAAACTGTCCACCACTTCATTCAATAAATATTAAATATCCCTAAACATTTGTCATGTAAACATGAATCAGATTTGTTGCATACTGCAACCATCAGTATCTGAGGGGGGGAAAGGGCTATCTCTATAAACTCTGATTTCATTTTTTTAATTTGATTGTGTTATTGTTTTAGAGTTTATTCATCATATCAAATAGCTCTGCATAGAGTACATTATTTATGAATACCATAAACAAGCAGATATATATTCTTGGTTTCTTTTTAGACATTGTGTCAGCTTTCACATGCCTTTTATATTGGCCATTTCCAATTCCAGCTTATTTCTCTATATTCATTTCAACTGTTATGCCTACCCTACAGTCAGCCTAAAGTGAAACGGCACCTCTCCTGTGGCTTGTTCAGCTACTCGGTGAATTTTACATGCTGACAATAGCTAGTATACTATGTGTTCTGTCCATCATAATAACTTCGTTTAAATTGTTTTGCAAAATATCTTCCCTTGAGCAAATCTGCTGCCAAAGTTTTTCTGGAACAATTGAATGTTCTATGAAAGGTCTCCCATGTAACCCTTTGTTCATTTTCTCATCAGTCCCAGCTGTGGGTTATGCAGTCATAGTTCAACCAAACAACTCCACTCTTTTTTCTTTCAACTTGCTATAAAGTGAAAGGCATACAAAAAGAAAGATTGACTTCAAAACCTGGAGCAGGTGATATTTATATTGCTGCTACAGATACACTGGACAACACTATCAACATACTGGTATACCTGAATGAAATTCAAATAGATCTACTTTCTTACACATTTTCCTTCTCTTCTGGTTGCTTTTTTTTTTTCAAGATCAGTCATGCTTCTGACATGCCATAACATGCTCCAAAGGTAATAGGATCACAATAAAGAAATGATGTAACTAATCAAAAGCTAAATTTAGTATGGTTGGCATTATTACTTTCCATATTATTAATTGAATGCACTTCTTTAAAGAGCATTCAGAAGCTACAACTAGTGCAGCACTGTAATTCCCCATCAGCTGCACTGGCTGCCGGTGTGCTTCCAGGTGCCATTCAAGGTGTTGGTTGTCACCTTTGAAGCCATACATCACATGTGTCCAGACTACTTGAGGAGTCATCTCATTTCAAGGGGACTGGCCTTCCCACCAATGCTGGAAAAAGAGATATGCTGCAGACCTTATCAGTCAAGTAATTCCAGCTGGTGGGATCCAGGAGTAGAGCCTTTTCTGCCATGGCCCTGGGCCTTTGAAACATCTGGCTAAGTGGTGAAATTCATTTTTTTCTACTGGTTCTATGGGTGTGGCTTGGTGGGTGTGGCAGGGGAAAGATCCTGCAAAATCCCCATTCCCTCCTTACTCTTGGGGGAAGAATATTGCAAAATTTCCATTCCCACCCCACTCTGAGGCCAGCCAGAGGTGGTATTTGCCAGTTCTCCAAACTACTCAAAATTTTCACTACCGGTTCTCCAGAACCTGTCAGATCCTGCTGAATTTTAACGTGAAGTGAGATTGGCTCCCATCCACCTGACCTTCTGCAAAAACCTGAAAACCTCTTTTGCATTCGGTCTGGGGCCCCAAAGGGGGATTATCATGCTGGAGGTGTTGACGGACCAATAGCAGATCCCATAGATTCTGCTCTCTCCCATCCCATCTTTTAGTTATATCCTGTATTATTATTGTGCTTTTATTGTAAATATATATGTAGTCTTTATTGCTTTTAATGTTGTAAGCTACCCAAAGTCACCTCATATTGAGATAGGCAGCAAACAAAATTAATAAATGACAATAAATAATAGAAAATACAAAAAACTGTAAAATAGAAATAGAATGACTCTGGCAAAAGACAGCAAACGTAGTACCAATAGAGGTCTTGGTTGCAAACCCAAACAATTGGAAAACTACTTGAATATCATCAGTATTGAAAAATTCACCATCAGTCAATTGCAAAAGGCAACCTTACTTGGAATAGCTTATATATGGCAACAATGCCTCTAACCCCATAAATCATCCACATCTGCCCGTTCCAGGTCCTTGGAAAGAACTTGAGAAATAGACAAAAATGTCAAATCCAGTCTGAACATCTGGCTGATTGTGTGAAGAACCATAATAGTACCTTTTACCATTTGGTGGCAGATTTCTGGGGTTATGGCCATGTTTTCTGGGACTGTATGAATTTCAAAGATTTCCAAGTATATATTCCTGCCTTTTTTCCTTTCCTTTCTTTTCTCTTCTTTTTTCTTTTCTTTTTCTTTTTCTTTTCCTTGAATTTTATCTTTTAATATAAAATCTATAATTTTATACTCTCTTCATCCTTTTATACTCTTCAGTGACTATAATGGGTTTTGGAAGATCCCAAAGCTGGGTTTTCACAATGTTTTCAGTAGCTCCAGAGAAAGCCTAATCTGCACTTGCTTTGCCTCTATACCTAAATAGGACTTAAAGATCTTTCAGATTTCAATTTTTCATTATTATTATTTTTAATTCACAACCACTAGGGAGCAATATTACTAATGCTATTTAAAGTTGGGGTGGGAATTTCTCTTCTCAAAATCTAACAGATGCTATCTCTAAAAATATTATTTCAAATTTGGCATAAATTTTTAGGAAAACAAAACTGGAGAGCAGATCTTACCCTAGGTCTTCTTAATCCTATTCATGACATGAAGTATTTTGCCACTCAAAAAAAAATGCAACACTGAACAATAGATATGCTCATTAAAAGATTTAACTCAAGAGCTGCATTAATATTTTTATGAATACCAGTTAATTAATTTTAAAGATCTAGATCCTTTCTTCATACAAATTAGCTGCAAAGTAATTTGCAGCAATTAGGACAAGAATAAAAGGAATTGAAATAAAATGGAATTCAGCAGTAGAATATCATCCTTATAATAAGTTAGCACTTGTAATTTTAAAAAAAGTTTGCACAAATAGAACAATATTTACTTAGGAAATAAAATTCAGTAAAGAGGTGATGAGATAAAGGATTGTGTTTTACAACTGAAGAAACACAACGGGAAGAACACTCTGCTTGAAATCCATTCTGGTCTTTTAAAAATGAATAGAACTAACAGAGGTACAGATGAATCTCCAGGAAGTTTCTGCAGAATGAGGACATCTTTCAGTTGTTCTTGTTTTGGCTTCCATGTAAACATGTCTGTAATTCTACTATGAATTGCAATCACTTTGATGCATACACACACACACACACACACACACACACACACACCCCAGTGGTGGGTTGCAGGTGGTACGGCCGGTATGGCTATACCGCAGCCTGCCCGGAGCACAGGATACCATTCCGGTACAGTGCTCCAGAGGGCCCACCTGCCTGCCCGAGCTTCTTACTGGACTTTTAAGTCTTTGGCACTTCTGCGCAAGCACATGGCGCATACAGTGCCTGTGCAACACTCTGCTAAGCAGCTGGAGCATCGCGGAGGCTCGCGGCAGCACTAATATGCATGTGCATGCTGTGCACATGTACGTGCATGCTTTGCACATGTGTGTGTGCCACACGTGTTTATGTCACCGCCGCCAGGCCTGTTCCAACCATACCAGTTGGATGGGATCGAGAACACACACACACACACACACACACACACTTCAGATTCTTTGTCCTGGCATTTCCCAAAACTTTGCTTTAAGAAAATAGTAAGTATTCCTACTATTCGTCTTCCCTCATCTCTCTCTCCCTTTCTCTTGCCCCACGTACTTCTTAGTCAATAACACATTAGCGGCATTTTTCAAATATATAAAAAAATCTTCCATGATAGTCAATATGTTGTCATAATCTTGCTATTCAATATACTATAAGCAGGAGGGAGGGAGGGAGGGAGGGAGGGAAGAAAAAGTCGCTCACCAGTGCACTGTCTTCATCCAGGCAGGCAGTGTGGGCACTGCTATGGCATGCATCTTGCTGCACCCGTCCCAACAAGTGAAGGCGGCACCAGTCACAAACCACCCACTCGCATTCAAACCAGCTCATCTCATCTCTGCACAGGCTCTTTGGGGGGGGGGAGGGAAGATCCAGCTTCTTTCCTGCCCTCCTGTGGCGTCAGTCGGTAGGGGGAGGGCACAGACCATTTGGCACTGAGATAGGAGTAGCCACGGTGGCAGGGAAACTGAGGCTTCTTTGCCAGCCTCCCAGCTGGCAAAACAGAAATTTTCACCGATTCGGTGGGCATGGCTAAGTGGGCGGGCATGTGACTGAGTGGGCATGTGCATGAATGACATCAAGTTGGCCATGCCCACACAATCACATGCCCCCCAATTAGCCACACCCATACTGGTAGTAAAAAAAAATGAAACTCACCCCTGATGTAAATGGTATACAATCATAGAATTATATTTTATATATGGTTAGCCCAGATAGATTAGAGATGATTTCATCTAATCCTGTGGCTCAATTTGTGGATCCTGTTATATGACAAGAATAATGCAAAGTACAAGAAGAAGAACCTTGTGGCTCAATCCACATCTCTAATTCCATTGGGGAAGTAGAAGTCTTCAGAGTTAGATAGATAACTAGCAAAAAGAAAATGGTTCCTTAGAATAAATAGGAAATTTTGGTCCAATCAGTCAGTCTCTATCCTAGGCACATAGTATACATAATACAAGAGATTAAGGGTGATTCTATAACAATTGTTGCCTCATCTCATAAAAGAGAGACGAGCTCCTGAATTGGCTGTCACACATAGTTCAGTGTTAGGAGAAAGGTAAATATGTGTTCTTGCCTGAAAGATTTTGCCTTTAAAATGGGAAAGAAATAAACATGACTCCAGGGCATGTAATATCCCCGTTGTGAGATTCTTTAAAATCTCAGAGCTTGGAAAATCAAATTTATTATTTTACATGCACATAATTAACCCCTTGAGTATGTATTCAGCTAAATCTAAATAATTATGGTACTTAATTTTCCAATAGCCGATGGAAATCTCTTTTAGCTCCTAATTGGCTGCCACCTTTTATTAGACCTCACTTTGAGCACTTAAAGTGATCCACTTGGAAAACAGGCTAGTTTACTAAGAAGGGATAAGGCCACAGCTGATAGAATGAGCTATATTTTGGTCTCTAGGATAAAGTTCACAGCTTAGTGGGAAATATTTTATCTAAGTGATGCAAGATGTGTCGCCAAGCCACTTAAACTGGCCCGGTTAGTGGATGAATAATGCATTCCACGTAGGTATAATTAGAGCAGAGAATACTAGAAGCCATTTTCTGTTGATGATAATTATTCAGACTCAATAAAGACGATACCTGATCTCCCTGAACTACAACTCCGAGCATTCTTCACCTTTGAGTACATTTGGGAAGAAAAATGACATCCTTTGTCCACCCTTCATGTTTTCAAAACGTGTTTGTTTTCTGCTCATGAAATGTAAATTTTCTGCTCATAAACACTATCCTGCATTTCCGATTAATTTTTGATTTTCAGTTCCATTATTTAAGGCTTTTTTTTACACTACATCTGCTTACTAAAAACATAAAAATGCAGTATATTTAGAAAAAGGAGAGATTTAAAAAAAAGCAAATGCAAGGAAAAAAGTTTTTTAAAAGGCAAAGGAACATACTTAGATACCAATTAAGCCAAAATAAATTTATCACTACATTTGTAGAATCCCTTATTATTTTTAGTATTTCAACATTCTAAAAAAGAAAGAACGATTAATATGGTCAATGTAGTAAATAAGTTGTCAAATAAGAACTGCTTGTAAACAATTAATGAATACTACCCTGATCATGATCATATAAAAATATTGTAAGAATATATATTTATTCTTCATTATCATGTCTAAAGAAAATGAACCTCAAAGAAATGACAGACCTGTGAATAAATAGCATTTGTTACATTTATTGAGATATATGATAAACAGAATATAAAACAGTTCCTGATGGAGGGTTTTAGATACTATGAAAGAAATATATCTGTTTCTTCATTTTTTTATAGAACTATCATAAAAATATGAAATTTCTATCTCTTTAAAGGTAGAAGCATTCTTCAATGCAGCAGAAAAGTCAGTTTAAAGGTTACTGAAATAATTATCTCAATTTTGAGTTAAGAGTGATGTGCTATGTTTAGGAAGTAGATCAGGTCGCTTACAATATTGTAACCTGCATTGCACCATTATATTTACCAATTTACCAGTAAAAGGCATATTTTTAATATTAGCTACATTGTTATCCCACAAGTCTCCCAATGTATTGTATAGTTGAATGAGAATGGATATCCATATCTCTTGCTCTTACTAATGCAACATCCTGAGTTTCTTCCACCATCTTTAATTCACTCGCCCCTCCTACTAGGCCTCACCAGTATTAAGAAAAACCTGTATCTTATAACAACAAGGTAGACAAGGTAATACAAGACAGGTATTAGGGGTAGGGAGAGGGAGGAGAGAAAAAAAATGAATGACAGATAAATATAATATATTTGGGTAAGACATGAATAATTGCATATGGACTACCGTCTTATGCCAAAATATTGACTACAGTGCAGTGTGTTTGTTAAAAAGTGATCTTTAAGCCATGCCTTATTAAAATAGAATTTGGATTCATCATGACACTTTTTTTAAAAAAAAAAAAACCTTTGGAACAGATGAAAATTAAGAGTTTACCATCAGTGAAGTACAGGGCGGGGCATAACCTTTTCCTAGGGGGTCACAGCAACACTTGTAATAACAACACAAATAATTCATACACCATTCGAAAGCCCATCAAAAACTGAGTTTATTGACACGATTTAATAGTCAGTATGACCACCATTAGCCCTTCGAACAGCATTCAAACGAGGTGGATAAGAACACAACAAATCTTCAAACAGTTCCGTTCGATTTTCCAGATTTTCCAGGGCGGGGCATAACCTTTTCCTAGGGGGTCACAGCAAGATCGACAGCAGTTTACAACTTCCGCGACACCTCATTTTAAAGCCCATAAAAAACTGAATTGAATGAGCTATTAAATGTTAAATTTGTTTCGGTTGAAACTTTGAGAATGAATTTGGAAACTGTGTTGAAAAATCTGGAAAATCGAACGGAACTGTTTGAAGATTTGTTGTGTTCTTATCCACCTCGTTTGAATGCTGTTCGAAGGGCTAATGGTGGTCATACTGACTATTAAATCGTGTCAATAAACTCAGTTTTTGATGGACTTTCGAATGGTGTATGAATTATTTGTGTTGTTATTACAAGTGTTGCTGTGACCCCCTAGGAAAAGGTTATGCCCCGCCCTGTATAATGAAGTATTAAATTGTTTTAGAAAAAGTGTTTATTTGCACATCCCATTGTGAATTGCTACCTATTATCTGAAAAGAAGCGCAACTGAACTTGATGGGATTTGGTTCTCTGTAAATATATCTATGGCTTACATTAGAAAAGCTAAATTTTCATTCCCTTGGATAGAGACAGAACTAATTATTTTAAAGCTTTGCATAAAATCCTTGTTATTTTTACATTCCTATTGCCAGAAATCAATAATGATCAGAAGCAGCTTGAACCAAAAACTAATTAAGATAGATTTAAATTTGTATTTAAGCTGTTTTGCTCCTACTTATTTCAGATGGCTAAAAGCCAAGCACTTACCAATCTGTATATTATGGGTTGATACACTATTCCATTATTTAGCATCAGATAACTCTTGTACTATAAAATGATTGTCGAATGCAGAGGTACACAGACTGCAGTGTCATAGTCCCCCCGCCATATAATATTTAGTACAAGGGGAAGAGAATTTTTTTTAAATACCAGACTGAAGACCAATTACATTAACCTTTTTTATAATTGCATGGAAGTATTAAAGAAATAAAAGTATTTTCAGTTATATTACTGGATTTAACCAGTACATTTTACTCTGACATGAAACAGATATACAACTGAGCACTGTGTCACTACCCCAACATAACCCTTGGTTAACATTCAGACAGCTATGCTAATTGTCTGCTATTTCTAATAGAAATCAATCTGTGGACATTTGATTATTTCTGCATGGATACAATAACCATATGGTAATTTCAGAAGATGTACAGTTCAAGCATTATGTTCTTCAAGCCTCAGAGCCCTCTTCTCCTTTTCATGGCCCATGATGTTGAGTTCTAGTCACCACTAACGATAACTTGCTAAGTCATGCAGAATCCCAAACCTGTCTTACAGAACTAGTTCAGTCGCTGAGTGCTCTCGCCACAAAACAATTTCTTTTTACTCTTTGCTCCTGGGGTATAAAAAATTGGTATATATGAACCAAAGCTTCTAAATTCCCATTGCTGACTGCCCCATTTTTAAAATATATGTGACCTTGCTATAAACAGAATAGTTCCCCTAACTGGATTGGGAGGAAATATTCATCACTTTTGCAATGTCACATTTTTCCCTTCACCCTAGCAATTTGTATAATTATCACTTCTATTTCTGCTTAATCTCTGCAATTGTATTTATGTTGTGACTTTTGCTTTTGGGGGCTACAGCCATTGAACTAGATATTTAATAAGGAAAAGTGAGAGTGAACTCCCTGCTTCCTGCTGCAGAATAGCCTTAATTAATTAACTTCATTGCTATGTTTCTTTTCTGTTCAGAATGAATATTTGGTGCAACTTATAATTTAAAACAACATGCATGCAAGCACTAAGTAGATTTTTTTTAAAAAAAAATGTGGATTGAAACAAGTAATTAAGTTCTAATGATGGAAAGTGATTTCAATAGGCCAGTAATTTCTGCTAGATTGATCCTTGTTTGGTTCTTCTTTGTATCTTGTTGGCTATTCCAGGCCAACATCTGAGTGTATTTCAAAACTGATACAATATTTCATAGACCCTAATTTAAATTAAATGATTTTATGTATATATAAAAAAGCAACCTTTTTCCCATCTCCACACAACACAACTTGGTATCTGCAGTATCTTGCCTAATGAAGAGATCTGTAGAGTTTGAACTCTTATACAATTTTTGATAATTTTTAGAAAGTCAATTAAAAGTAATACATGTGCATAGATGGCTTCTGAATATGTTGATTATGCTTTCTCCTTTGATAGTTAATTACTCCTCAGTCTTTATTCCAAATGCAGAAGAGTAGGAGGAAGTTCTTGGGCTTTATAAATCACCAAAGCTCTTTGAAAATACCATTGAAAGACTGAGTTCTACTAGTTTTAGCTAAAAGACTAGTTCTACTTATCATTGGGCAACTTGGTCCAGTCACTATTTCCTAGCCCACCTTCCAAGATAGTTTGTGGGAGGGCAGAGAATGAGCTAATACAGCAATAGTATTTGGCAGCAATCATTATAAAGAATTGGCATTGAATTAAAAAAGAAAAGAAAGAAATTATGTCTCCTTTTTGTGTAAAATCAAAGTGGTAATATCTTCTACTATGATTCCTTGACAGGATAACAACAATTAAAATTACTTTTCTACCAAAACTTCTGATTTTATTTCAAACACTTCCAATTCCATTGCCTATTATTTGGTTTCATATATGACAAAGACTTATTCCTTCATTTGTGTATAATTAGAATTTGTCATATCCTAAGTTTCAATAATATAAACAAAGCATTGGAAGTCTAAGCAATCTAAATTTGAAATATTACAGCATCTTAATTGAAAAACATAAAAGTATTGATATCATTAGAAACTCAAAATGAGTTAGCATTAGATTCCCCTGCAGTTAGCACATACCATTTCTTTCTGAAAGTACTATGTTAATAGCTGCCATTTCAGATTCATATTTAAAACTTGCATGGGTAGTTAAGAAGAGGGAGGAAAATAATTTGGTTTTTGATTTGGCTTTTTCCTACCATTCCTGATTTGTATATAACGTTAAGGGATGGAAAATAGCAGGTTTTGTAAAATTAGCACTATAATTGCAGAAAACAAACCTCTGGTTTCTCCACATATTATGGTAGCAAACAATCATACAGTTTCATATACATTCATTTATTCATTTATAAAATGCATGGATCATATCCATCAAGACCATTAACAATTTTTGAAAAATGCACATTTTAACCTTATGTAAAAGCATGTATACTAAACATGACAGGTTCTCTGGAAGGTTTGGGAGGTTGATTTAGGCATGCATCTCATTGAGTACTTCTGTGGCATAGAATTTCTTTAAATCTACTACTCTTCTAGATTGTTTTCAGTGGCACTATAAACCAATTGGTACAATTGTGTATGCCCATCAGTCATATGAGCCCATTTTAATAAAGTGCAATTGAAGAAATTGGGAAAATCAACCAGCAATATTTTGTAATAAAATCTGAGATTGGCTTACTTGTCCATATTTCTTAAAACCTATAGATTGATCCAGGATTCTTTTTTTTAAAAAAAAAAAACCTGATTTCATTTGTATTGTTAGCAAAGAATAAATTCTGTAGAAATCATTATTTATTAGATATACCATGTTTCCCCGAAAATACGACAGGGTCTTATATTTTTTTGACCCATGAAATATGGCCTTGGGCTTATTAAAGGGGAGGGATTATTGTTTTGGGTTGCCGGGTGGCTGCTCCCTTGCGACCGGGCTCCCGAAGAGCCGGGCACAGCCTTGGGGTCGAATGGATGTGTTGCGCATCCAACACATCCATTCGATGCTGTCCGCCTCCAGTAGCTAAGTGCCTTCGGAATGCTCCTAGGTGAGTGAATGGGACTCGGCATGGCTGGAGAGGGGGGGTTGCACGAACAGCTTTTCCGCTCCCTGCTCGCATGGCTCGCAGGCTCATGATGCCCTTGGCTAACTCTACAGTACCTGCAGAGCCAGGGCATCTCTGCTGCTGGCGCCGCCTGCCACTTGGGGGTTTTTTTTTGGCTTTCAAAGCACGGACGATGGATGCCACTCTGGGAGTATGCTCTATGGTTGTGGGCTGCAGAGCGTACAACCATAGAGCGTACTTCCAGAGTGGCATCTGTCCTCCATTGTGGCTTCCAAAACACGGAAGTAGGATACCGCTCTGGGTGTACGCTCTATGGTTATACGCTACCATAGACCATACTCCCAGAGTGGTATCCATCCTCCATGCTTTGAAAGCCAAAAAAAAAAACCAAACAGCGGGCGGCACCAGCAGCAGAGATGCCCTGGCTCTGCAGGTACTGTAGAGTTAGCCAAGGACATCATGAGCCTGTGAGTCACACAAGCGGGGAGCGGAGAAACCGCCTCTGCAACCCCCCCTCCAGCCATGCAGAGCCCCATTCACTCACCTAGGGGCATTCTGAAGGTGCCGATCCCCAGGAGGCGGAGGGTGGCAAACAGGCACTCGCGTTGCTTGGTGCCTTTCAGGTACCACTAAATTGGTCTGGCTGGAAAGGAGGTTGCCGGGCGGCCGCTCGCAAGTGTGGTCACCTCATGCTGCTGTGGTGCTGCTGCAATAGCGCAACACAGCCATTCGACCCTGAGGCTGTGCCCGGCTCTTCAGGAGCCTGCTCACAAGAGAGCAGCTGCCCAGAACCCCCCCCCTCTTCAGCTGAGCTCAGTGCCGCTGACCGACCTAGCAGTACCCAGAAATCACCAAGCAACATGAGCAGTTTTGCCCCCCACCTCATTTCCATGGTTTGGCGCCTTCGGGATACCGCTAGATCGACGAGCGGTGCTCTGCCTGGCCAGAGGGGGGATTGTCCATGGGGCTTATTTTGGGGGGTGGGCTTATATTTTTGCCCACACGAAAAATGTGACAAGGCTTTAGTTTCAGGACAGGTCTTATTTTCAGGGAAATACGGTACCAGTTATATTTTTCCCTAACAAATAAGTTTTGCCCAATACAAATTTCAGTTTGGATGAAAATAGTATGATTGAATATGACTGTTTACAATGGGGGGGGTGGGTGAGTGTCTCCTCAAAACTGTGTGCCAAATGTTTTAAAAAGACACATTTTAGAAATAGAATACCATGTATCAATTGATTGTTTTAACAAATCAAACCAAAGAATTCTTTTGACATTTATTAGTTGTAGAACCAGAAATAAGTCAGTCTTGCAGATGAACTAGCAACCATGGTTATTTTTTTATTGTCTTTGATCTTCATTATCAAACTCATTACAGATTGAGGGGAACTTCCATTAATCAATACGATTTAGCAGTTTTGAGTTATTTCTATAAGTTTAAAATAAATAATGAGCTTCCAATTAGGAAATGTCATTTCCCCTTTTGAAACTGAGTTGGATAGCCATAGAAATATTAAGCAGTTTAGGATGGTGAATTTGTATTCTGCAGAATTCTGATGTAGAACTGCTTTTGTATCCCTGGCAAGATCCTTCTTTTTCTTTCTTTTTCCCCTGGCTCATTATTCTTTTTTTTTTAATTATCAGGCAAGCTATCTCCCTCCACTTTGATCCAAACTGGATTTCAGACATAATGATTAAAGTTTTCAGTTCTTATAAGATCTAATTACCCACCTACTTTCACACATTTTTAGCATCTGCTGCAGCCCTATCACCAAACTGTCTTTGAAAAGCTGCCAAGTGGAGCCAAAGCTGCCAAAAGCATGTCAAGATGGAAATGGTTATCAGCCAGCATGAAATGAAAGCAATCTCCTGTGCACATATTCGTGTCAGAATTTGGCAGTGTAACTGGAGGAACACATTTGGGACATGCGTGGAAAGCTTATGTCATTGACACAGGAAAAAAGACTACAAAGTGATTCCATCACACTAAGTGAACCTGTAGCATTCTAAAGAGACAGAAACATTTCCATCTAACATATTAGGCTCATAATGAATTCCAACGAGTGGAAAGTAAAAATAAATAAAAAAGGCCAGCCTAAAAAGGTTTTTTTAAAAAGTCATCAGTCAGATCAAATGGCTTTAGCAATATGATTCTGTTTCATCTCAAATTAATTTGCCAGATTAATTGTATTTTAGTTTCCCCTTCAGAGGTACTCAGTCTAACATTTATGCCCTATGTTCTTCTCTAAACAGTTTTGTGAAGTAAGATAATCTGAAAGATCGTGACTGGTTATCATCCAGCAATCTTCATGGCTGAATAAAGATTTATATTCTAGTAAGTTTGGTTCTGATCCAACAATCAATTACACTAATTGGTGTTCTATAGCTGGGTTTGCACTTTGTAAATCACCCATAGGTTTGTTTAGTTCTAGCTAAATGCATGTACAAATCCATCCATCTGGAATTGTAAAACATGGTTTATGAATTATTGTGTTGCATAAACTGAACCATTTTAGATTTATTAACAATTCATGGTTAAATTATAATTTATGGTCATTTATTTAGTATTGGGAATTCTCAAAATTTCCTAAAGCTCATTCTCCATCTAAAAAGTAGCATTAGTAACCTAAGATGAGAGATAGTATGATTGTAACCTAATCATTAATAAGTTTAACTAAAAACTATTTTCTGCAAGCTTCAGACAGACTATTAGAGTACTATTTTTTTTTTTAAAAAAGGATAATATAAAAGAAAATAACTGAATTCCTATCTTTTTCCACTTTCCCAACTCAACAAAGCACTGGTGTAATTCTACATTCTTAAACAAAAGTACCTTTCCAATTTTTTTTAGAAAATAGATTGACATGAATTATAATATATAAATATATAAATATATATATATAAACCACAAAGAGTAATATTTTTTTAAAAAAAAATGGGACTACAGAGAACTTCTCTTTAAATTAGAATAGGGAAGGAGCAAGGAAAGGCCATAAGCTGAAGCTTAGAGTAAACTGATTTGTAATATATCTTCTCCTGGACTCTGCCATATCTCTGACTCACATTCATTGATGGGCAATGAACATGAAAATGCTGACCTTTTTTAAAAGACAAAATACATAATAATGCACAGAAATTACTAGACTACAGAGAGGTATTATTCTAATGTACAAGACCTGCTGGTTTAAATCATTACTCATTTTTCTTGTTATATTCCAAACCTTTATGCATCTCCTACGATAATATAGTTAGTTACAAATGCTACATGGCTTAGCAGTTACACTTCTTTAGCAATTAACAATAACTGTATAAATCTCATATACTTTAAAAGCTAGTATTTTAATATATTTCTCTCTATAGGATCCTCTTAGACTTTGAGAAAAATAATGGACTTCTTCTATTTCAGAATATTGCCATTCATCCAGGTGAAGCTATCTTAGTCACATATGCATCTTTATGCACTCACTTCAACTATTTCAATATGCAGTTTGGTCTGTTTCTCAAAATAGTGCTATTGGCACAACCGAAATGTTCTCATCGTGGTGTATAACTAAAAACCAAGCAGGAAGCTAGGAAAGAAGAGCTGAGGTGGTACAGTGGTTAGGCTACAGTACTGCAGGCTACTTCTCCTGATCACCGGCTACCAGCAGTTTGGCAGCTCAAATCTCACCAGGCTCAAGGTTGACTCAGCCTTCCATCCTTCTGAGATCTGTAAAATAAGGACCCAGATTGTTGGGGGCAATATGCTGACTCTGGAAACCACTTAGAGAGGGCTGTAAAGCACTGTGAAGTGGTATATAAGTCTAAGTGCTATTGCCTTTAGTATACCTGATATTTTGCAGGAAAAGATATACAGGTCTAGACAGACATTCTGCATGATCCAGTAGGGGTTGCCCAGTGGTGGGTTGCAGGCCGTATGCCCCGGTACGGGCATACTAGAGCCAGCCTGGAGCATCGGATACTATTCCAGTATGGTGCCGCCCGAGCTCCTTACTGTGTTTTAAAGCTGTCTGTGCTTCCGCACACGCGCATGGCGCATACAGCACCTCCGCGTCACTCCACTGAGCAGCTGGAGCTTGCAGAAGTGTCGTTTCCAGCTACAACACATGCGCGTGCACGTGCATGTGGGTGACGCTGGGGCTGTTCCAACCATACCAATTGGAATGGAATCCGGAACCCACCTCTGGGGTCACCTCATGTCTTCATGTATGGTATGCTAGATGAAAATTTAAGTGATGCAAGAAATAATATTAACAATCCTAGGTATGAGATATGAGTTCTAATTGTTTTGAGTTACTATGTCAAAGTTCCCTTTTGCACAATGTTTAAAAACTTGCTTCCTAGCAAGTTTTTTCTTAGTAGATGCAAAATGTCATTTTCTTTTTTTAAATTGTAAAATAACAAAAATTATACATGGTTGTAGCAATATTGCATACTAAAACAGTGTTTCAGAAATTTAAAATTATCATCACTGCTCCTATCAGCAAATGCCAGAATATTTACTTGCTGGTAGATCTGTAGTCCATTTCTCAGGTGTAGAATCTAGCAACTGACTCTCCAAAACAGACCTCTGAACAATGATTAACCAGTGAAGAAATAGAACTAATACTGTGTTTACTATTTGTAGGATAATATTCCTCAAATGTAGTGGTCAGCCTCTTAAGCAATTCTCAGCTGGCCAATCAGCTTTATACAAGACAGGACTAATTTGAATATACTACCAAAGAACTGTAGAGATTTATATATTGGTTTATATATATATATAAACCAATTACATTAATTCATGTGTTTTAATATATCTCTTATTTCTTCAACCATTTTTGTTTTGTAGAATCAAGACAAGAATCTTCCGCCCAAGAAAGCATCTGTTATGAAAATCTGGTTCATCTTAAATATGCTTGGCATTTCCCTTGACATTACAGGAATCCCAGGAAATCTAGTTATCCTTTATGCTTTCATCAGAGCCATCTGTCAGCAAAACATCACACCCAGTGAGTACATTTTTGCAAATCTGTACTTTATGGTGATACAAACAAGGGGAAGGGTCCTACTGACTCTTCAAATAGTTGGAGCCCATATCATATATGATGGTTTGAACTATGCCATCATGTTCTATATCTATAATGTGAGCAGAGCCAGGAATATCTTAAAACTTCCATATTAGGTTGTTTCCAGCATTTCTTATTTGCTCCATGTCCACTTCACAGCATCTTTATAAGATTTCCTTTGATCATGATTTCCTTTTCATTTATTTTTTACAACCTACTAGTATTTTGCACCCATTTGTTTTATTCTATGCCTCACACTGGGACTAATTGCACCAAAGAAGACATCACTGTCATATATGACTTTAGCTGTATGATATTTTCTAGCAGTCTTTTGTACTTTGGAAATGGAGTGGTGTTTTTTTGTCCAAGATATGTTCTGGGGATGATGACCTTGTCTAGTGGCTACTTACTCTTTATTCTTTATCAGCATGGAGAATGGATGAAACATTTGCTCATGATGCAAAGGAAACATGCAGAAATTCAAACAGCAAAAAAAGCAATGAGTTTGCTAATTCTTACCTTCTCAGTTTTGGATTAGACAGCATCTTCTAGATGGTCAATCTTTGTATATCCCCAATCTCACTGAGGTTTTCTGAATCATACTTTTTTTAAAAAAAATATCCCTGATACTGTTCTGTTAGTTCTCTGTTGATTAAAAAACAGAAAAATTAAATCAAGCATAAAAGGTGCCAATTAGATATTAGGCATCAGCAAATCTAATTCTGTTTATTATTCTGTAGCTTTACAATTTTTACAATTTTTCTTTTAACTAAAAGTCCTGAATAGTGGCTTGGTGCATTTGATTTCTTTACAGACTTGAAATGATAATGGTAAATGCAATAATGGTAAAAAAAAAAAAACTAAAAAAGCAAGCTTTGGGAGCCTATGTTCAAACCTAACATAACAAGCATTTCTTATACTTTTAACACTAGTATGTCCAATCATACTAACTGGTTCTTCTCCACCATCCTGTCTATTTTTTTTATAACTACTTGAATGAATTTCCAGTGACAGCTGCAACTTTATTAAAATAGATTAGAATATCCTGTCCCTAAAGTCAAAGGGCAAATTTAAAATAATAAATCGCTATTTATTTCTTTAGTAAAGGATGAATACTAGAGATAGATCATACTCTAAGCTTGTTTTTCAAAAAGTATCAAGACATGGAACCAGTTCCAACCAGTTCCAACAATTAGTCATTTTCACATTATCCATAAGCTATGCTTTTTATATTATTTCAATATGCCATATTTCTTCACGTTCAAAGCGAAATGTTTTATGGATGTGCCTATTTGGACCAATGCATTGATAAACACTGAGAAAAAAGCTTATTGCAACATTTTTCTTCAGTTGTGTCAATGCAGATAAAACACTGAATTGTATGAGTATCCTGAAAACTAATTTACAAATCAGAACAGCTACAAAGTGTAGGATTTGACAGGTAGTTTTAAAATGCTTGTGAACATTTTCCAGGAAGTGATTTTATGACTGAGTCTCCTCCCCATTCCTCTCCCCAGTCTCTCATAGTATGGGAGTAAATTATTTTCTTATCCCATAATAAGTTCACTTATGCCATCCTTGAAATTCTGGAAATATTATGATCTACTCACTGATTTTTTTTGTTTCCTATATTTGAACCAATACAATTGGGCAAATGACATCTGGAAATGTAACAAAATTCACTCATCCCTTATTTCTTATTAAACTCTTCTATTATGAACATATTCTTCTATTATAAAGTCACAGTTTGTGACTTCAAAATGTCAGACCATACATTGTTATGTCCATCTGTTTATATTTGTATTGGGATGCCCTGAAACATGCTTTCCCATTTCTTATCTGTGTTGTGATTTATGCAAGTACATGAGATAGAGTTGCTTTAGTTGAAAGACTATAACATTCATTTTCATGAAATGAAATGCAAAATATGGTAGCTATGTCTGATGAATTTAAAATTGCTAGTGTTTGAGGAACCACAAAAATCTTTGTTACCTACACCAATGTTAATATTTAAGATGGAAAAGAAATGGAGAAGGGTAATATCATTTACAATCTGTATCCAAGGAATATGTCTAAGGTGATTCAGCTAGTCATAAATCATCAAACAGTTTACCTTTCTGGTGGCAATATTTCATACCCAGCATATGCCTTCTGGGAGGGCCTTTTGGAGCCATTTTTTTTCTGGAGGTCACAAGGCAGCATGGTAGTAATGGAAACACCTGAACATCTGAGAGCTGATATCTGTGAGCCATTTATCCAAGAGTCTAATTAGCTGTGCCCTTATGCACAAAGAGCTGCACTGTGTGAGGCAGACAGGGACATAATCACCTCAGTTTGTAAATTATATGATTTTGACATTTTGAGCAGAAAATGTTGGCTAGCTGGGACAGGAGATCACACTAATCTGGGAAGTTACAGATTAAATACTTAAAGTGCACATTGCACTCCAGGGTATAGAGTCAATCACATAGGTATAGTGGGACCCTTGGCTAACTTTTTAAATGTTTCTCAATAGGAAGCTAGCTGTTCTAACTTGTTTTGTATGCCTGGCTGCAAAGCCATAATGATGATAATAGTTTGTTTAATTTCCCAAAGTACCTTAGAGCTCTGAAATTTCTCATCAATGGATTTCCCATCCAACCCAGATTGACCCATTTAATAATTTTGAGATTGCTATGGTTAACCAGGTCACCTTCTGTGACTGGTCTGTCTTGGCTGGCTGGGAATTCTGAGAATTGAAGTCCACACATCTTGAAGTCATCAAGGTTGAGAAACACTGGGCTATAGAGTGAGCCCCCAAGTCGATGTATTTAAAACAAAAACTATGCTTCTGTCAAGAAATATATGGCCTGCCCCTCTTGTCCTGCCCATTGTAGCTGTCATTGTCTCAAAAACTGTGACTTTCAGTTACCAAAATGTTCTCAGCCATGTGGAAAATGTAGAACTTCCATGCAGTCTTCTGCCTTCAGAGGATCATAATTTGGTTCACCCATTTGCAGGTTTAAAGCAATCTAAACTTTTGTGACTTTCTCACCTACTGCAATCATTCTTCTCTATTTTTAATAGTTGTAAAGAATGAGAACTGTTCTAAGTTTGACTTATACTGTCCTTGAAGTGTTGTGCACTGGCACCACAAGACAGCAAAAAGGGGCCAAGAAACAACAGAAAGATAAATGAATTTGACTGCAAGCTTCCAACTGATCTTTGTCATGCCATATTTGAACATTGCAAATGGTGTTTTTTCTGAAATTCTATTGACTACATTATTTCCCCAAGGATCTTGTCAGGGAAATAATATATTTTTGAACAACTGGAATATTGTGGGATTATTGGTTCCACCACAAAAGCGCGTAGGACAAAATCGCGCTCGACAAAAGCGCGCTGTGACGTCATCACAGCGCGACGAAAAAGATCAAAAAAATGTAAAAATAAAGCTAAAACCTTCCCCTAACCCCCCCAAACCTAACCCTAAACCTAACCCTAACCCTAACTCTTAACCTAACCCTAACCCTAACCCTAAACCTAACCGTTAAAGTAACGAAAAACGTAACGCTAACCCTTATCCTAACCCTAACGCTAACGCTAACGCTCTAAAGCTAACCCTAACCCTTACCCTTACCCTAACCCTAACCCTAACCCTAACCCTTACCTTTATGTGAATCGGCTTGCTTTAATTTAATTTTTATTAATTTTTATTTGAATTTTTCGATCTTTTTCGTCGCGCTGTGATGACGTCAAAGGCGCGATTTTGTCGATCGCGCTTTTGGCGTCCGCGCTTTTGACGGGTCACGGGATTATTACAGCTAAAGAAGACCATTACAATTACCCCCAACCAAAAGAGAAGATAAGCATATTATTGTTGAATCATGTCAGAGAAACACTGTATCACTGACAATTGTCAAGTGTCACTGACAATTGATTCATTTCCATAATGGTTAAAGATCAAAGTTATATTGTAGATGGAGAGGATGGAGAGGATATAGCCTTCTCTTGATGATTATTGGTGATCGCCAAGGTTGCAATTGGTTTGAAGAATATTTCTCTGTTTAATTTTTTTTATTTCCATTTCCATTTTCATAACACACACTCACATGTATACTATACATAGCCCATATCAAATAGTATTAAATAATAATTACATCAGTTCCTCTTGTCAACAATGCCCCCCAAAAAAATAGAAACCCATTATAGCTCTTCTGCTCTCCATACACCTCTTTCTTCTACCACCCTCCAACTTTCTATCTTCCCTCCATCATCCTTTTCTACTCTACTTCCCCTCCCTTTCTACTGCTCCTCTCTCTACAATCCACTCCTCCTTATCCTTTTCATCTTCCCCCCTTACCCTCTCTCCTCACAATTGGTTTTGAAGACTATTTCTCATACAACTTGTGGGATTGGAACAAATTGTGAAAATAAAAAACTGTATATTATATTATGTGAAAAATTACAATGCTGATATTATTTAAAAGCATGGGAATAACTGTATGATTTTTATCAGGATTCCTCCATCTCAAAATTGTATGAGACTCTAAACACACAAAGTGCTCTTAGAAACTCTGTCTTTCTTTGAAGCTTGATTACTTCTAAATACATCCTAACTGGAATTATAAACTCATTTATAATCACTGAAGCAGAAGTACATTTCAATCTAGGAAATAACATTTAACTGTGGTCAATTTCTTACAAATGTTATTTCAGTCAATTGACAGATTCAATACTAAATTAAAATTCCCAGCCAATATTTTACAGGCCCCCTATAAACTAAAAAGTTTAGCAATCAATCTTGGAAAATGTCTGGTTGGTGTTTGTTTGGGCCATAAACATTAATCAGGCATTTGATTATCACAATTTCTAAGAACTTAAGTATTCAACATGTGTTGCTGAACTTTTTGCACAAAAAGGCTACTACAGTTCATAACCTTAGAATGAAATGTTTTTCATCCAGAAAAATTCTCTTTTTGATATGTCTCTCTCAGACATTGGCCATTTCATGACAGAAAGAATGAATACCACTATATGAAAGGATATTAGTACTTCTCCAGCAGCCTGAGGAAATTGTGTTTTCCCTAATATCCTACCTCAAGATGCTGATGAGCAGGGCCCCCCAAACTTGGCAACTTTAACACTTGTGGACTTCAAGTCTTAAAGTTGGACATTGCGGACTTTGCTGGCTGGAGAATTCTGGGAGTTGAAGTCCACAAGTCTTAAAGTTGCCAAGTTTGAAGACCTCTGCTGATATGTGTATTGATGTTCTCTGGAAAACAAGCTTGATGCCATGGCAACAACATTGTGCTTCAACTGGTTTTCCTGATTTCTTTTGGAAGTGCCCTTTTCATTGTTCAATCCCCTTTTGGCTATAATGGTGATTGGATCTTTTGTATCTGTACCTTCTCTCTCTGCCCTTCAAGTTTTTTCTTGCACATTGTGGGATTCTCATTATCTGAATCAAACTCCACTCAGGATCTAACATCCTTCCAAAATAATGCTAGAACAAGACAGAGAAGTGAGTTTGGGTGGCCTGAGATGAAACATTAGTAACATCATGGAGATCTATCCTTTAATATAGCTGGGAGGGGCATCCCAGTAGTGTGGCTCATGGGACATGTGGATGAGCCTTCTATTATCTGTCTTCCACTCCTCTGGTATTTATTCAACATAAATCCAGATTATACGGTTATCTAGGCAGCTTTGCCCATGACATGTTTCAGGAAGCATGAAAATTCCGCATTTAAAATATCTTGGTAATCTTACAATTCCATTCTAAGTACTAGTATCAACCGTATAAAATACCTTTGACTCTTACATTTTCTTTGTTCCCTTTCTTTCTTTCTTTCTTTCTTTCTTTCTTTCTTTCTTTCTTCTTTCCTTTCGTAAGTTGGATTTGATAATTTCTTTTCACTTTCCATGCTTAGGACTGCATCCTTAATGATTGCAGTCCAAGTTTTATAATTTTTGATAATAAAACTTTCTTTCTCCTAAGTAAGCTATACTGTGGAACAGCCTGTAATATAAAAATACAAATCAATACCATTTAGAGGAGGATGTGTGTAGATATTCACTATGATTAAATACAGTTCTCTCCAAGATGAGGTCTAGCCAAGCATCAAAGTTGCACTGCCAGCTTCTTAAAATTCTCATAAACATTGTTTCTAAATGTCCTCAGTTTAATTTATTAAAACTCTATGCAATCTAAGTTTTCATTGCTTATAGTCTACTGCCTTCTAATGGTCAGACAGAGCCTGACAGATTTTTTTTTCAGACTAACACAGTTTATTAAAAACATAAGCTTTCTTGAAGCTCAAGTTCACTGCAGACCTACAAAACCCTATGCTTTTAATAAAACGTGTTAGAATGAAAAGATGCTACCAGACTTCTTCTGATTTAGACTACCATAAACTAAACCCTCCTTCTATAATAACAGTCCTTAATATGACAACTAATCTTTAAATCATCCACAGTGGATACTCAAGGTAAATTTGAATATTTAACTTACTAATTGCTTACAGTTTAAAAAAATATGGAAAAGTCAGAATAATGAAACAGTCATTGCAAAGAAAGATGATTTGCTATAGTTCTTCAAAGCAGCACCAGACCTTTCGGGGGGGAAAACCAATAGAACAAGGCATGGTCCCCTTCCTTTGCATTTTTGGAGAAAAAGTTGATGGCAACCCATTTATTAAATCAGATAAAATAAAATGATGAAGCACCAGATCTTAGAAGAATTAACACTTAGAAGAACACAGCAAATGTTCTACACTCTAGACTTGCTCTTGTTCCTTCTCACATAAAATGACCACCTGAAGAGTTTTTGTGCATTTTTAGATGTGCTTCCTGGAAGTGTGACCCATTGATGCACACTGCTTGGGGTGGGGGGTCTGAATCTAAAAGGGCTTGTGAAGCAATAGTTTATGGTATGGTAAGATTTTCAAATGGGTGATATAAACTCTTCATGTTTTTATTTATTTGATTTGTACATTGCCCACCTGCCAGTGACTTTGGGAAGTCCACAAACATCATAAAAACAACAAAACAAAAAACAATACAGCAATAAAAGAAGACACAACAGTGACAAAACCAGGCATCAACAAGCATGCAAAGACTGGTACACCCATCTTAGCCAAAGGCTTAGGTGAAGGGCCAGGTCTTCAAGGTCCCGCAAACACCCAGTAGGGTGGTAGCCATCTGTATCTTAGGGTCATTTGAGGAAGAAAGCATTCACACAGAGAAGATAAGCTTCCAGGAACCTGATAGCTGGCTTTGTTTAATCAAGGGAAGCTAGAGCATGCCATCTTTGCTTGATTACGGATGCTGGGCAAATGCTATGGGAGAAAGGTGGTTCCTCAAGTAACCAGGCTGTATGTCAAATAGGGCTTTATAGGTGACAACCTCCACCTTGCATCACACTTGTGTTACAATCATTGCAGCTTGTGTATTACATGGGCATATCTAGGCATGCTCATCACTGCCCATGCCATTGGACTCTGAACCAGTTCAGGTTTTCAGGCAGTCTTCAAGGACAACCCTATGTGCAGCACATTGCAGTAGTCAAATTGTGAGGTGATGAGGGTGTAGGTGATATCCTGATCTAGTGAGGGACACAACTAGTGCACCAGATAAAAGTCCTATTTGCACAACATTCTTTTTAATCACAACTGACCCTAGCTCAGTGACTAGATGCTATGAATCCAGGAAGACCCTTACACTGTGCACCACACTTGAATGAGGAAGTACTATCTAAAGTTAAACATATCAGTTAGTTTAAAAATAGAACATCTCCAGACCTGAGTGGACGAATGCCTACAGCCGCTTTGTCTTGGTAGGATTGAGTCAGAGACAATTCCTCCACACCCAAAACTACATAGCCTTTGATCCTTGGTCAGCCTAGGATCAAAAAATATAGGCATCATCAGCATGCTAATGATACTGAATGAAAAACTGAATTCACCCTCTACTAGTGGTTTCATATTAATGTTGAATAAGAAGAGGGAGAGACTAGAATCATATAACAAGATGCTGAAGAAAAATTCTGCCCACCAACATCATTTGAAATTAGCCTTGAAGAAAGAAAAGAAATAGTGCTCCCTATCTCCATCCCATAGAACCAGCTCAGAAGTATATTATGGTTGAATGCATCAAAAGTCACTGAGAATTCAAGAAGAACCACTTCCATCCTGATTCCACCGTAGGTCATCCATAAGCCTAACCAAACGTATCTCAGTACTAAATCTTAGCTTGGAGCTGAACTGATCCAGTCTGGGAGTTTTAGTAGCATTTGAAAATAAGAAAGGGAAGGCAAGAAAAAATCCCAAAGGTAACATTGTGCATTTTCTTCTCTTCTCCAGTTCACCTCTGAGAAATTCCAAATTTTCACCCATTTTGTTAATTCCCATAGAATTCTCACTTTCTCAAAGTGCCATAAATGAAGAAAATTAAATACAGTAATCATTCTGAATAATAGATACCAACTATTAGCAGGCTTAAATTTTAAATGGCTTTCACACCGTAAAAGTGGTCTCTAGATACAACTGAGAGGGAAATCACTGTTGAACTTTGAAAGAACCTATGTTGTTCTGCTACTGATTAGTTATTCTGTATGCAAGCCCCATTCTTGTAGCAACTTAAAATTTAGAAAAAGCCACTCTCCCGTTTTAATTAAGATCATATATCAGCTATGTATGAACATTTTCAGAAAGTCAACTGCTGACTTGACTGCTCATTCAATACTTAAGAATTACATGGTACGCGTAGGAGACAAGAAGAAGGAAGAGAAATAAATTGACTATCTTTCACAAACTAGAAAAATGACTAATCAGCATCTGCTGCCAATTTTGGAATGCTAATTTGAAGAAAATTGCCCACTTCTAGTAACAAGAGTACCTGAGTCCTCTTTATGAAAGGACAGTAATTCCCTAGTTTCTAGTAGTACTTATTCAGCTTGCTTTTCAAATTCAAACATCGGAGACTGCTCTGGGATCAAAGTGAAATAAAGTTTTGCCATCTGGTATTTTGGAAGCCAATGTTTCCTTCTTTGCCTCTTTTCTAGTCTTGTTCATTGCAAACCCAGACCCAGATAAGCTAAGATGAGAATATGCAACTGTGTATGGCAAAGTCAGTGGCACATTCCTGGGTTTTTTCTCTGTTAAATTCAAAAAATGGGGGGACAAATTAGGGAAAATTGATTGATTGATTGATAGTTTTATGCAATTTGGATGACCACACAACTTACAAATAGCAGCTTTAAGGAAACATTAAAAATATAAGCAATGAATGTAAAAACTATAAAAACAAAACTACAGCAACACAAACACAATATATTCAGCAACCCAAACCATTTGCCCATTTGTCCAATGCCCTGGGGAAGAACCTTTTACTGAGTTATAGAAGGACAAATCTAGTTTCCAAGGATTTATTCATTTATTTATTTCTATCCCACTTTCATTATTTTTATAAATAACTCAAAAGAGCAAACATACTAATACTCCTTGCGCCTCCAATTTTACCCACAACAACTTGGTAAGGTAGGTTGGGTTAAGAAAGAGTGACTGGCCCAAAGTTATCCAGCCGGCTTTCTGTCTGTGGTGGGACACTATTCCAAAGGATAGGTGCTACAACAAAGAAGACATGCTTCCTTATATCCCTTTAGATGACATTGTTTCATAGAGACAACCCACAGAGTAACTATTCTGTTGGATGTCATGGGACAAGCAGGCACAATCAGCCAAATGATAGATGGTTGATGTGACACATGAGAACAGAACAGATTTTTCAAATAGAGTGTACTCTTTCTTGCATTTGTCTTAAAATAGCATGTCAGCATTATAAATGCTAGCATATTAGAATCAGAGGCGCTAGAGATTTCTTTGAGGATTTGTGGCAAAGTTTACAGCACTCTATCCTTCACTTCTTAAGAATCATCATTTTGCAGTATTGCCCTGATATTTCAAATTGGCCTGTTGCTGATTTAGCTTACCTAATAAACTCATGGCAGACAGAGCAATGCTACCATAATAAATTCTGAAGTACAGGAGTTCATTACAACAAACCTTATAAAACATCAGTTGTTCTGATCCATTACACACATATATTATAATGTCTATTTAACTTTGGGAAGATGCCTAGAAAAAGGGAGGGTCGGAGATTACTGCCTGAAGTTATCTGATTTCATGAGGAACAATGACAAATAGGGATATTATCACAGAATTTTGCTCTTTTGTGTCCTTTCTCCATTATGTCACTGGAGTTTAAATTTAACATTTATTTGTATTTTTATCACTTAGTCATTTGCAATGATTCATCTGGTTTTTGTTCAATTCATAATACCACATGAATAGATCAAACCAATTCAGTTCAGATTATAATATTGTTCATTTACATTCTCAACACACGTACACACAGAGTGTAATGGTGGCTCAATGTATAAGAAACTTTATTAAACAGTGCAGAGAGGAAAAGACATAGTATCTAAGAGAAGAGGACTCTCTGCTATTCAATTACAAATTTCACCAGTAGCTTTGAAACAGAATCTCTCATCAGAACAAGAATCAAATTCTGTGCCTTGAACAACAAATTTTAAAAAATTAAAAAGCAAAGCAGCCAAAAATTGCATTTTCTTAACATACTTTTTCTTGCTTTTCTCAGGAGAAAAATCAGTGTGATGATCAAGAAACTTTAAGTCCTCTACAGTATAATGAGCAAATTATTATAGTAATCATAAATACCAAGTTATGAGGAGGAGGTTTGCATATAATTATCAGCCTAATTAAAAACAATTCTGTATTCTCATGATTAGAAAAATCAGTCAACTGTGGAGGTTTTAAAAAATTATGCCAATGCAAATTGCAAATGTTTCTTCTTATTATTATTTTTTTAATCTAGTTAATGGATTGCAATTATAAACTAAAAATCCAAAAAAGCTGAATTCAAAAGATTGGCTCCAAGACTTCCTTTGGAAGGGGGCCAGTTAAATAGAAATTGTCATCATGTGAAACATTTTAGGATATGAAAGCCAAAAAGAAAAAGAGGACACTCTTGAGATACAGCTGACTCATAAGATAATAAATACACTGAAGGGGTATGGTTTGGTATTAGTTTAATGTTTTATAGTTTTACGATTTTGGGTCCATCTACAAGATGTTCACTTTTTTAAATTATACAAAATGTTAGTCTAACTACACAATGTTGAGAGAGATAGAGAGCTAATAGCCTGCAAGAAGGCAACTTTCTCAACAAATACAGCTGTAAGATTCAGCATATTCAAAAGACTTGTGATAAACAATTTTTTTGGGGGGGAGGAATAGGATTCAAACAAACAATAAACCAATTAAGTGAAAGAAATACAATAAACAAAAACAACCATTTAAAACAGGCACTTGAGTCATTATAAAAACTCCAGTATTGCAGAACATGGGCTATAGATTCAATGACACCCTCACATTCTTTCATGGAGCCTATTTAGTTTTGATCCCCAGAACAGCTGTTGGGAAAACATTAAAGTGTGTTCTTCATAGTTGACAACTTACACTGTTGCAATTTTTGCAAGGATGATTTTTCCTCCCACGTTTCTCATAATTATCTGCCACAATCAAAGAACTCATCTTCCCAAAGAAACAGTAACTTTAGCCAGTGAACACTGATATAATTCTGTACAATAATCTCCACTTTAGTCAGACCATCTTCTTTCTTACTAGTGCATTTGGTACACTGGGCGCCACTTAAAACACATTCTTTGGGTATTTAATTTGGGGCAAAAAAGCTGTATAGTCTCAAATGAACTCCAAACAAAAGTTTTTATTATATTTATTTATTTGTTTGTTTGTTTGTTTATTTATTTATTTTGTCAAGCATGTATAAGATAACAGATATAAATATAAACATGAATATGAGTACAGGAAATGGAGACAAATAAGTGGAGACAGTAGGACAGGGATGGTAGGGATGTTGGTGTGCTGTGCTTATGCATGCCCCTTATAGACCTCTTAGGAATGGGGTGAGGTCAACAGTGGACAGTGTCAGGTTAAAGTTATGGAGGTTTGGGGATGAAACCACAGATTATATGCAAGTCTTCCCAAATATAAGTTTAACTCTGCTGGAATATGCTGTGGAAGAATTTACAGAGAATTTTAAAAACTAAGCATCTTTTAAAACCATATTTTTAAATTGGGATTAATGGACAACTAGAAAAAGCCATGGAAGATTATTTTTATATATTATCACTGCAGTGACACAACAAATACAAAAAATTTTTTGAAAAGGGTACTTTATAGTAAAATAAATTTACTTTTAATTGCTGTTAAGAAAAACTATTAAGTCATTTCTTTATCATTCTTTCTTTTATTATTATCCTTCTTTTCTATTTCCTTTGCTATGACTTTTTTCTATTTCTCTTATCTTTAACTTAAAATTTGTATTGTTTTTACACAGTGAATAAACTTCTTTAGTCTATATTGGGATAATAGAATGACTATATGGATGTCTGATTTTGTATTACATAATTTGGATGATGTCCCAAGCTTGATAGAACTATGAAAAGCTACACCCAAATATTTAAAGGTTTTAACTTGCTCTATTGTCAAACTATTTAACTCCCAAGCATGCGCTATATTTTTTTTGTAAAAGTTAGGAATTTTATTATAGTATAATTGACCTTGTGTGTTTCCTACAAGATTTTTGGCTAGACTCATTTGTAGTTCAATGGATAATACATTCAAATAAATTTTTTAAATGCCTCAGAGCTTACTTAAATGCAGTGCAATAGACCACTGCATCATTTGCAAACAGTAAGGATTGTGATATGTTTATTGGCCAATTAGTAGTCTGGATTATTTAATTGGATCACAAGAGATTATAGAACAAAGGAGCCAAGATGTAATCCTCTCTTATTCTTCATCAATTTGGATTTTTTTTTAGTATAGTAGATTTATATACTACAGAGAATAGCTATTGTAGAATTTTGGTGGAATTCATACATTAAGAAGAGGTAGCCATCTATCATAGGGTTTTTTTAAAAAAAAATTCCCAAGGTAAGATTGAATGTGGAGCTAAACTCTAGGCCTGAATTAGAATATAAAATGCAGAATTTGTCTTGGATAAATATTTTTCAGCTACATGTTCTAAAATAAAACAAGAGCAAAAACTGAGTGTCCAGTTCTGAAACTTATTAGCTCACCTACTAAAACATGTTTATGCAATAAAACAATTTATTATATAAATGCTTAGCATTAACTGTTCATATTACACTAAAAAGACTGATGAGTTTGCACTGCATTTAACAGAAATAGTTTGATTGATCTTTTTCTACATAAGCACTATAATAGCTAAGCCCCAATCCTTTGGTATTGAAAACATGCCATCAGTATAACTAAAAATAAATCTAAAACAGGGATATATCATTCCAGATTGCTTTTTAAAACTTCAGTAGTAATAAAACCATTACCTGGGCTATTAAGCACCATTGAACTAATTGGTACTTACTTTCAAGTACACATGTATAAAAGATGCTTCTGCCAGTCACTTATTCTCCAGACTCCTATTGATCTTTTTTTTTATCATAGGGATACACTCCATTTTTCCCTACAATTTAGAGTAGGACAGGGCCAAGATGGGTTTCACATATGATAATCGTAACCTACAGGAGATTTCACAAGTGAATCAAGGGGAAAGTGAAGTGACCTCAAGGAAAGAGCTCAGATACAAGCCAGCTTCCCTCCTGCAAGGAAAGAGATGAGGCAAAGCTAGACAAGATACTTCCCAAACTTGCAACACTCTATTCCCCTTCTCAAAGATGGTAGAGGCTTTTGGGCCCTGTGCCAGCTAGAAAAGTCTGAATTTCCAAACTCATTTCAAAGAAGTGTTCCATCAAATGGGGCAACTTTAAGATGTGTGGACTTCAATTCCCAGAATTCACCAGTCAGCATGCTGGGAGTTGAAGTTCACACATCTTAAAGTTTCCAAATTTAAACAACGTTGTTCTAAAGCACGGGTGTCAAACTCACCACAATGTTTTTCCCCTTGTGGAGCTTGGGTGGGTGTGGCCTTCACATGACACATCCTGCCTGTGGTCGCCAGTTTGACATTCCTGTTCTAAAGAGATAGAAATATTAGGAAGAATTTTTTTATTAAAAATCATGAGCTACCAGACTCCTCCTGATTTTCTGACTACTATAATGTCTAAGGAAGCAAAAACATGATTAGTACTATATGGGTGACTGTTGATCGTTTTTAAACCCTCTCTGTATCTTGTTTGTTGGTTGCTTTTTGTTTTGTATTACTCCCTCCCTTGGGTTTGTTAGCCGCCCTGAGTCCCTCCGGGGAATAGGGTGGCATATAAATGTAATAATAAACCTATATTCCTCCCTGTTTTAAATGCATATATCCGTGTTAGATAGTTGTGCATTCTATTGCTAATATTAAATTATCCTCAAGCAGCCTTGGGATACATTACAATAAAGCATGTTAGGATTTTCTGATTCATTTTACTATGTGCTGGATCTGCAAGACAGTAATACCTATTTTGACTGGGATCTATTTGGATGGTGAGTGTGTCATCTTCCAGATATCCAAACAATGGAGGATTCAGAACTGTTTATGAACTCTTGAAAACGCTTCTCTCCATGTAATTTGCATCACCAAGAATATTCATGGAACCAGCATCCTTGATAAAACAACAAATTGCAGGAGGAACCAACAAATGGAAATTCAGCTAGAAAAATGCATGGATTAAAATGACATGTCTCAGATTTTTATATAGTGATGCTAGCTAAACTGTTTCACAAAAGAATTACCCACTTAGGTCATCCTTAAAGAATTGGGTTTAATCCTTCATAGAAGATAGAGCTGGATTATAGGGTGGGTTATTTCCTATCTCCTCAGTAATGTAAGAAAAGAAAAGAAAAAGATTTTATCTTACTGATTTCCCATTTTATATACTCCAGTCTCCATGGTGTGCTTTTTTCCTAAGCTAGAGTGACCTCCAGTGGTAAGAAGGAAGTCGACATTCCAGATAGGAACTTTATTAAGCAACTTTATCTATCATTCCAGAAAATATTGGTTTTAGCAATTACCATTTCCATGTTGCTTGAATACAGCCACTTGCTAAAAAATAATGCAGAGCAAGCAGATTCTTCCTCATGGTGATATTGTGTCAGGAAAGTATTTGCTAATGTCATTCCAGAAGATGATAGCTATTCAGGAGACCATTTGGTGGATTATTTTACTATCATTGCTATTGGATTGTTATGGTTGTTGATGTGCTAATATTTTACAATATTTAGCAATTTTTTTACTTATTGTAATTAATTTGTTTACTGACTATTTTTGATTACTTCTATTACAATTACTTTAGTGTTGAGCTGGAAACTGTCATGATCCTTGGATACAATTGGCAATATAAGTATGCAATTAATTAATTTGCATGTGGTTGCTTGTCACCTTTGCTTTGAGAATTGGAGAGGCTTGTTTCTCATCAGATTCATTCCTTCCAGCATCCTTCTGAAAGCTTCAGAAAGCAGTTGGCCTTTGGTGAGATTGTTACAGAAAAAGTTACTCTCCATTGGAAATACAGACTGAATAGATTATATTATGGTGGGAGGAACATTGTTCACACACTTTAGCCCAGTTTATATTCTTGGCCCAAGTCTATGCAACTGTATTTATGTATGTTAGGCACAAGTAACTAGAACCACTAGATGAAAGCCTCAGGCTGAAACTTTATTGTTTATCGCCTACGTTATAAGACTCTTACCGGATTGCTTGCATTCACTGTTCCCTCTAAGGTGCGCGCGTGCGCGGCCGCGCACGTCGCTAGAAACCTCCGCGCAGAGCTTTCTAACTGCCGCGCAGAGCTTTCTACCAAAGCAAACGTGGAGAAGTCCTTTGCAAGCAGCTAGAACTGGCCGCCTGCAAAGGACCTCCCCAGACTTGTTTTGATGAGCCGCCAGTCCTCTTGCTTCTTCTCCTTCACCAGCAAAGCTCCCGCAGTGGTGCCTCTCTCTCCACGCGGAGCACCTGAGCTGGCCCCCGCGTTATCCCTCCCCCTTCCTCCTCTGCCGTGCTTTTGAGGCCGCGGGAGCTAGTAGGAAAGCGGCGGAGGTGGAGGCGATGACAGGGATAACCCAGAGCCCAGCTGAGGTGCTCCGAGCGAAGGGGGAGGCACCACCGCCGCTGCTTTGCCGGTGAAGGAGAAGGAGCAAGAGGACTGGCAGCTTTGAAATGGTCCCGCCGGCTGCAGATTTGATTCAGCGTAAGCAGGGGCCGAACACATGCTGAGCCGACTTTGCGCAGTGAGGCGGAGTAATTCAACCCCCCCCCCCAAAGAACACGTGTCTGTGTGTGTGTGTGTGTGAGTGTGTGTGTGTGAGAGAGAGAGAGAGAGAGAGAGAGTTGGATCAAAATTGGTGGCCAAAGGAGTGGAGGGAAGGAAGGAAGGAAGCCCTGCCCCCTGTGAAAAAAACTGAAGATGGAGCAGTGAATGAATAAACCATAAAAGCAACAAACAGTTAATGCGTAAGTAAGCTGAGGAGGAAGTTCTCAACTAAGGAAGAAATATTAGAAAGAAATATAAAAAGCTCAATATGCCAAAACACTTATTTTAGTCTTCATTTAATTACTTGTATTGTAGTCTGATGTAACATCTTTTTAAAGTTAACGTTAGTTAGAAAAGATAGGGTACAAAACTTAAATAATAAAAACAATTGTACATTCATTTTGAAAAATAAATGCAATACTTGATTAATTTCATATCTTTATTTAAAATAGTTTTGGCATGGCATATGATTTTATTGACTCAGTTGGAAATGATGTGGATGTTGTATCTGATTCTGAGGCATATATATTCTTAAGTAACATAACATATAGCATATTGTCCAAACTTGCTAGACTATTTAATTGATCTTATTACTTTAAAGGGGGAGAGTTTCATGATGAATTATTTTATTACATTTATGTTGTATTTATATATTATATTTATTACATTTATATTCCACATTATATATTTGTATTGTTATTTTAGTGTTTATTGTCAATTTTGATAGATATATTGATATATCAATACTGATTTTAATCATACTAAATAACAATTACTGCTATTATTTATCAGCATTAAATATTTACATTTTTAATATCGAGTTAGTCATATTTTAGAATAATAGGATTATCTTTTAATAGGATAATTGGCAAAATCTAATTCAAATGTGATGGGTTGCATTCCAAAGGAATGTGAGAGGACAGGTTGCCTGCAAAATGCCAGAACCCAGGACCTGTTGGTGCCATGTCTCTCTCTAGCCAGTCTAATGATCTAAAAGCTGAGCAGAAGTCTTTTTTTTTTCAGGGTGAGCGGAAAAGTATAGTGTTTGAGTAGCACATTTTCATGCCTGGCATTCATCAGGCTGAAACCTCGCTCACAATTGGTGCTTGGCGCTTGGAATGTTGCGCAAATGTCCAGCAGACGAGACAGAAGTTCAAACTGTTGCTCTCTTAGGTGCTCAGGCATGAAACTGTGCCGCTCAAACACTATACTTTTCCGCTCACCCTGAAAAAAAATTAGAGGGAACATTGCTTGCATTCCCCTGAGAACGACTAAATAAGGCTTCATGGAACTTGGGAGAGCTCAAGTTTATGCTATTTACAGCAATACAGCAAGGGCTTTAAGCTCAGCTCTCATTTGTTCCCTCGCTCCAGTCTAGCTGGCAATTCCTCCACATCTGTAGCTATCCTTTGTTGGCCACTGGGCCTTCCTGGAAAGAGAGGGTTATAAAAACTGTTTCAGTTATTAGAAATAGCACTCAGACTTACATACTGCTTCATAGTGCTTTTACAGCCCCCTCTAAGCGGTTTACAGTCAGCATATTGTCCCCAAAAGTCTGGGTCCTCATTTTACCCACCTCAGAAGGATGGAAAGTTGAGTCAACCTTGAGCCTGGTGAGATTTGAACTGCCAAATTGCAGGCAGGCAGGCAGGTAGGCAGCAGAAGTGTATTACTGCACTGTAACCACTTCACCTCCTCGGCTCTCTATTATGTATAACAAGAGGTTGTCTTGAACTCATATCTGCTAAAATATATTTTCAGCTCTTTCTCAGGTTGTCCTTTGGATCTGACTCCTGATAAATAACGATGACAATTTGGTTCAACACATTTTAGGAAAACATGGATTGCTTAATTAGGGATTTCTGGATTAATTACAAATGGAAAGATTTGAATACCATATAATGTGTCATATGGTTCATAAAACAGTGCCTAGATCCACACATATTCAGTCACAAAGAAGCATATTATGATTTAGTGTAGTTCTCAAACTCAGGTCCACAGGACAGCTAATTTGTTAGTGCAAAGTTTGCACAAATAAACTTTCCTTTATATTATTACTAAGGTCTTCAGTAAGTTAAAAAATGGGAAAAAAAGGTTATCAAATATGTATTTATTTTTCAAAAAGTAATTATTGTGAATTTTTTTCAGCAGTTTGTATTGGCCACATCTGATAACCAAAGCACCCCGTTTTGGTTTCATTGTTGTTGAATTCCTACAAAACTCATGAACCTTACACATCACCCAAGTCTCTCTGTGAACCAGCAGTCTCTAAATCTGATAAGTAAATAATTAAATATAATCGTTTGAACCCTGGCAGGATTTATCTTCTCAGAAGAGGCAATTATGTTTTAAAAATACCATGTTTTATTGGGTGTCATCCTCTCATAAGAGGGTACGATTTCTGCAAGTGTTGCTTAATTTCAGATTTATTTTAATGGAAAGAAGGTTAAAAATGGTTAAATTACAATGCGTGGTGCAGGAAAGTGCTATTAGGCGTTTTCCAGATATAACTCAGGGTAAAAGGTATGGTTTGAAACAAATTTAAGATTTGATCCTGTCTGAATGGATGGAAATTACCAATCAGAAAGAGAAGCCAGTCCTGTCCCTTTCAGGATGCATGAAGTGATCTTGGGAAATTAGTCACAAGAATAGGAGAGATCAGTTTCTCTGTGTTAGGGGAACCCATCAGGCACACTCCTGGAGATGGGCAAGAAATTGCTTTGTCCTAGAGTAATAGCATCCTCTCTTCAGCTCAAAAGAACAGAGTGCACTGCAGTTGCTTCTTCTTGCTCCTTCCATTTCAGATGAGGAGACTTTCTCTCCCACTCTTGGCCAAGTTCATCAGGATTTGCAGAGATAGGCTGTACCAGTGCTGCTTTTTGCCTCTGTCCTTCTCTTATCCCCTTCTCCCATGCCCTAATAGTTGCAAGGCTAAGGAGACATGAGCAATGCTGTCTTCACCTTACCTTTCTTAATGCTCCCCTCTCTCTAGCTGGGAAAGTGGAGATCATCAACTAAAGGGGAGTACAAAGGAGAACATAGCAAACAAATGAGGTTGTTTGCTCCCACCACCATACCTCCAAATTAACCAGTCTACGTTGTGACAAAACAAGGTAGGCAGAGGTGGGCTGCACTTACCTTAACAACCAGTTTGCTCATGTGTGCCTCTTCAGGACAGAAACGTAGCTAATTCAACTCAGGCAGCTTTAGTGAGTACAGCAGGCATGGCATGGAACTCAGTTGGGCAGTGTGGGGGGAACGAGCGAGAAAGTTGGGTAGGATAGCGCACGGCCAGGTGGGCAGGTCCAGCCAGTGTTCACAATTACCAGTTCACTTGAATCAGTCCAACCAGGCAGCAGGCAGCCACCGAAGGTAGGGCTAGAAATGTGGCCTGCCCAGCCAGTATTGTAATCATGTCTTTCTCATAGCCTAAGGGGTGATTCATAGGATCTGACAAAATTCTGCAAGTTGCTACCTTATTTTCAGCCATTGCTTTTCTGAGTATGCGTCTATGAGCCTCAGGTCGTACAGATTGCCTGGAGGCTTTTGTGCAACCTGTGACTTAGAGTCTGGTTCACTATAATGTAGAAACTTACTTTATTGCACAAGCTCTTTGATCTTGACTTGCTTTGGTCCTAAGCTCTAACTCCAACTAGACCATTATTTTGGTTTCTGCTCCTTCCTGCATTTCATTTTCTGGCATGCCAACCTGTTTATGCTTGGCACGGCTTCTGGTTTCCTGCTCTTTCATAATGCAGCTCTGGCAGCTGAAAGCGCACTGGCATTATGTGGGTTGAGTGAGTGGATGAATGTCATTATGACTTTTCTCATATCCGTTTTTCTCTTTTCTTTAGCTAGTAGAAGATGCAACATAAATAAGCCTAATCACTGGATGGGTAATCCAGTTCACCTTGGGCCCACCTCTATTTTCCTCTGCTTTGTGGAACAAGAGTGCTGTTATATCATTAAAAAAAAGTATAACTTTCATAACAATTAATTAGGACAGCTGAATTTGCCATGTTCTCAGTGCTGATATTCAATTATCTGTTCCAGAAACATTCATTTAGTATAAATCAGCGTTTACATTTTGGATCATTTTTCAGTGTTTGGAGATGGGATTTGGAGATGGAATGGGAAACATTTAGACTTTTTGCCTTTGTTCTTTAAAACAATTTTTTTTAAAGAGGGGGAGAAAAACACAATTAAAATAAATGTTCCCATGCCTTCCAATAATGTCACCCCATTACACAGTGGCATCCTGTAGCTTTGCAGCAGGACAAGAGGCTGACTTGCATCGTTCAATCATAAATATTGCTTACTCTGACTAAAATTCTACTAAGACTTTTATTTGAAATTCAGGAATGTAGGACAGTAAAAAAAACTAAGTGCTCTGCTAGCTCAGATTAGTGCCTTATCTAATCCAGTATTTTATTCACATAGATGTATTAGGAAGTATATTATTATAATTAGAGATAGCATCTACCTTACAGTTTATAACCTTATATCAAAAATTGTTTGTGCTTTCTCTCAAACTCATCAGGACAGGGTTCAGCAATCCATCTTCATTTAAAACACAAGGGTCACTCTTTTGAAGACAGCAAAGTTCAAATTTTGCACAGAGAGGATCACTGGTTTGAATGAGGAGTCAAAGAGGTCAGGTGTGTTAAAATTGAACAGCTCTCTTTCAATGGGGACGAGGTATAAAAACACCACCTATCTCCATGATGGCAAACCTATGGCATACTCTGCTGGCATGCACACCATTGCCCCAGGTCATATCTCAGTGGCGTTTCTTTTGTGAGTTTCTGTTTCCCTGCAAATGATGGAACAGAAGCTCACAAAAGAAAAAAGATCGACCTTTTGCCATACTGCTGGTGTTGGGATGTCCCGCTTCCCACCGGCCAGCTGGTCTTTGGGTCTCTGCTGTGCATGTGCACATGTCTGGGCATGTGCATATTTGCGCGTGTCTTTCAGTTTGGGCATGTATGTGTGCAGTTTGGCACTTGGTGCCAGCACTAACCTATCTCCTCTTTACAATTTTCAGCAGTACCAATAAGATTCCAAACGCATTTGTTCTCTGATTCTGGTAACTCCAAGAATACTGAGTAGCCTTAATAACTCTCAGAAAGCTAACAACCAGATGACAGCAAAGAATGTAAATCTTTCTGTTGTCTCCAGTCAATTAGAACTTCTTGGATGAGAAGCAACATTTTTCAAAGGGAAAAAACAAAAAAAAGTCCAATTGACTTTTGGAAAAAGTATCTTTGGGGCAATCATGACCTGGATAATTGAGAATTTCCATAGACTTTTTCTCTGTACCCCACCATCATTGGTCTAGAGTCTAAGGCTGTTTTTACTCCTCTAAACAGATTTTAATTTAAAATGCTACTTCTATTACAGACAATTGATTTGACTTTTTAATGGAAAAAATATATACAAAATCTACTTAGTAAGGGTAGAAGGAAATATGACTAGCTCTAAATTAGCTTTACACCTTTTATTGGACTTAAATACTATGGAAATACTGTACCTTTAAATTTCAAATACAAGTATACCACAGTCCACACAATCTGAAGCCTTTCCTCCATAAATCTCTTTATTCCAACACTCTCTATAAAGCACATGAATAAATAAAAAAGAAAAGAAAATACTTATTCTCATTGATAGTGGGTTTTCTGAGATCTGTGCTGGTAAGTAACTTCAGCTGACTGATTGAAATGATTCCCTACTATGTAAAGTCCTTGAATCACCATTAAATTGCAACATTTTCAAGGCCATCCTAATGTGAGGTGGCATTAATCATATCATTAGTCCTTGAATGCTACAGGCTTTTATTTTTCTCTTCAAAAACAACTGACAATAGAAAGGCGATGTAAAGACTCTCCTGGGGCTAGTGTGGATTTAATCTATTACCCTGTGCTGTGATCCAGTTTGGGGATCAGCCATGTAATCTTACAAATTGCATTGTAAAAATAAGTCTTCTGTGAAGCAGGGGATTTTTTCCCCCTCTTCCAATGAAAATTGCAAGGAGGGTAGTGTTGGTGACAATGATAGCCACAGTATTACATCTTGTTTATTTTCATTGCCAGGTCCCAGTCTGTGCCCTCCAATTCCTATACATTGTGCTGAATACTTGTGGGGAAATGAAGACACTTTCGCTAATGTAATTAATATCCCTCACTTGTTCTTTCATTTCTTTTCCTTTTCATTTCACTGACCCTCTTCTTGAAAAACAGGTTCCAGGTTTGTTGGAATTTGGAATTAAAGGAACAACCCATAGATTAATGAAATATTGAGGCTCTTCGCTTGGTTTGAACTTTCTTAAATAAACTGCTTTAAAAGAGCTTAGGGAAGTAAATCAAAACAAAATTGAATTTTATTTTAAGGGACTTCCTAGTGGTAACCTTTCCATAATGGCTTTGAGGAGAAGTTAAAAGTGAAGAAAGTTTTTAAAGTCCTTGAACAACAAGATTTCCCAGAATATTTTTCTTTACTTTGTAGCAATTTGAATCCAGCACTCAGCAATCTGTTTCATTATCATTTTCTACTAACTTAATACCACTTTAACCTTATTTATGGCTTCTGTAACAATCAAGACTGTCCTATTAAAGTGCATCACATAGCAATGGCAGGAGTTTTAATGACAATATCCCCCTTTTATACTGCATATAGATTTAAATTAGAGAGTCTTCTAATATTATTAGTTTAGAGAAGTCAGAAGGGCTACTGGTTTTACTGAGAAGTAATAGTCAACCTAGCAGTTCGAAAGCATGTAAAAAATGCAAGTGGAAAAATAGGGACAATCTTTGGTGTGGTCCATGTGCCTTCAGTGTTTAGTCATACCAGCCACATGACTACGGAGACATCTTTGGACAGCACTGGCTTTTTAGCTTTGAAGCAGAGATGAGGACTAGCACATATGTGCAAGAAGAACCTTGACCTTTAATGGTGAGGAATAAAGGCTAAATGTCTTTCTCCTGCACTATTTCTAATTAAAATCCATGAAATGTACACAAACTCAGAGCTAATATTAATTCAGTTTGAGAAATGTACTTTTTAATACTCTTTATATAAGACACAAGCTGGAAGAAAGCTAGAAAAATTAAATTACCAGTACATTGTTTTTATCAAACAATGTGGCTAAAATCATGAAATATTAAGCTTTGAAATCTGCCCAGAACTCACCCCTAGAGGGCAATGTTTGATCACACATTAGGAAAAAAATAACCATAATTTAAATAACAAATATCATATTTCTTAATGTTAGCTCTCAGATATAGGAATGTTATAGTACGGAGAGTGATTAATAGTATCCTTTTGCCCTCAATTACATTTAAATGACAGCCAGTGAAGTTTTTAAAAAAAGGTTATATTAGTTGTAAAGTCCTTCTCTTATCATTAATATGAAGTATGACTGTACAAACAGAGAACATCTGCTCTAAAATGTGTATACTGATTTCTGTTGAAGAAAAATATTCTCCTCCCTACAGAGTTGACCAAGGAATAATAAGTATAATGTAAAGCTAAATATAGTCATGAATCTGGATTTAGTCATGCTTACAAATGATTCATTGAAGTTCATGCAACCTGAGATGATTAATTGAAGTCTGACTGATTTCAATGGAACTGAAGTTCTCTTGACCTGAGGATTCTTTGGTTTATAGGCTACTAATAAGTTGAACCAAGTTTCTTCCTGCCTCTTCTTCCAAACTTCTGTTCATTGCTCTAGGTTTCCAAATGAATGGAGGTAAACAGAGTTTCTAAAAATTTATCATTTGTCATCATCCAGTAAATCGGTGGATGAATTGCATGTGGGAAGAATCCAAACCTTTTTGCCAGATTCAAGTCTCGAAACAATGACCACTTAAATATATCTATGATTCATATATTATATTAAACTACAATGTTGCTTGCTTGGTTCTAGCCAAGCATGATGTAGGTATCCAGACATTAAAGGTCATAATTTAGATTATGGTTTGGCATGAATTATGAAATTAGACTAGGTCTGGCTATAATCTCAAAATTTTATTAGAATTTGGTTGTGTGAAATAATATTATCTCTGAATCTTTTTAATGTACATTTCATTTACTATTACCTAACCATTTGTCAATGATAAACCTTCCTTTTTTCTGAAATTAAAGCTGTGCATTTCAAAAATGAATATAATCTCTACACTGGATTTAAAATAATATACCATTGTACAATAGCCATATTGCTGATTTTTCCATCTTTTCTCATTATTGGTGGTATCTTTTAGCTTGAATGGCATTGATTTGACAGGATAGAATATTGCATATTTTTTCATGTGTGTATGTTTGGATACCTAGTTTCTGTGAAAGTTATGCATTGAAAACAGCTTCTGTGTTAAGTTCCTTGATCCTTTTGTTTTTAGACTGGAATTTGATTTCAGCACCATGGATTGCCTTTCAGCCTCCAGAAATTTGCATTGGCAGAAATATGTGCCATGGGGAGTGGGGTTTACTATAATCTTAGCAAGCAAGGAAAAGGAATATGTATCAAATGCTGTTTTTACTATTCAAAAACACCCTTCAAACCCACATATAAAAGGGCTTGGAGTGTGTTAAGGACAAGTGTAAAAATGCCACTTTTATTATTGTTAGAGAAACACCCACCAAGAAGTGCATGCTACTGCTAAGTCATCACCCCGTAAGAGCTTGCTTAGCTGTGATCTCATGAAAGGAGCCTCCTGCTTCCCTCCCCTTTAATCTTGGTTTATTGTTAGCATTAATCCCTCTAGACCTGTAGGAGCTGAACAGGCAAGTCAGAGAAGAGAAGTTCCTTCGTTTTGGTCTGGGGGTAAGTCGATCCTATTTCCTTGACAACCATTTATGTTCTGTGTCTATTTTGTCAAAACTATGATGTGCATTCTGATCGGTCTGTTTCAGAGTGTGTTGCTGTTTTCATCATTAACAGACTGCTTTGCTGATTTTGTATCCCATCATAATACTTTACTCTGTCCTTTTGCTTATGGTTGAATAAACTGTGGAACGAGGTGGATCACAGGGCTAAGAAATCTTTGCAAATGCTTGTAACAATTTGAACATTAATATCAGAAGTAATTTTGAGTTCCTTTTTCAATGACCTCTAGCAAAATGCATTCCTTTGCCATCAATAACGTGGTCTCTTCTTGTTTACTATATGGATTAAGTTTTCTTTTTAGCATGTAATCAGTTGAAGATATATATTGGAGACTGCAGTTTTCTTAGTAATTAGTATGATGGAACAAAAGGCTGTGTTAATGATGCATTGACTTTTAGATGAATTATTATGTTTTATAATGCAAATGATTTGCTTTACCTCCACTATCTCTTTGGGTTAATATATTAAGAGTCACAAAAGAGGGAGGAGAAATCACAAAAGCTTTATTTTGCTTTTCTTCTCATTTCAACTTTGACTGAGTTAATTGCTGTATTTCTGTAGTTTTATTAATATATTCTTTCAGCAGATTATGCTTCACTGCTTGTGCTACAGGATATGAATGCTGAACAATTTTTATCAGTGGAATGTTTATCCATGTTATTAGATTGTATTGCATGACACATTAGTCTCTGTATCAAACCAAATAAATCATTATACTACTTTATATTATACTACTTTGGCTGGGAGAGGTAGTAGGAAGTTAAGCTTCTGTCTTCTCTTTATGCAAAATATACGCATCCCTATTGAGACCCAGAGGGAACAGTTTGAATTCCTATGTAGTATTGATAAGTAGTAAAATAAATTAATGGATTGTTCCAAAAGTGCTTTTTCAAAAAGTAACTGCACTGTCTTTATTTTTTACTTGAAAATGTTTCTCTTCGCATACAAGAAGCTTCTTCAGTTCTAAGGAACTGAAGCAGCTTCTTAGATGAGAAGTGAAACTTCTTCAAGGAAAAAACAAAGCAAGTCCAGTTACCTTTTGAAAAGCATCTTTGGGACAACCATGACATAGATGACTGAGAATTTCCATAGACGCATTAATGTATTGTGAGATTTTTACCTCTATATAAGGCTCTAACGATCATTTGTTTTAGATTAAAGTTTGGTTGACTCTTTGTACCACTTCATGGGCATTTGATTTATTAGGGCTATGAAGATACAAAATTGTCTATTCTTAGACTGACACATTGGAATGTTTTGCAAGTCATTCATCTTTCTGTGTGTCTCTCACATCTCTTCTCTATATAATTTAATGAGCTTATATTATATGAAATAATATAATATCAAATATTGTATAATATGAAATAAAGGGCATAATTTATTCCCTGGTTCTATATTTTTCCTCAGTTTCTTTTCTGGTTGGGCCATCTCTTTATAGATATCATTAACTATAGTTTGTTTTAGTGTCAATCAAACAACAGTGAAATAGAAAAATGTGGATGGGTTCAATGTATTATATAACATGTTTAAAAAATCTTTTCTGGTTTTACTCAAAAAAGTAACACATTCAACAATGTAAATGAACATCATGCATATTTGCAAAATGGGTGACAGAAAAAAAAGACAAAATGGAAACTCTGCTTTCTCCCAAATGCCTTCTTATATATTCTCTCACATGTTAATTCCACATGTTTAGGAATCATCAAGATATCAATGTCAGATGGCATACTGCTAACTAGACCAGTAATTATATTTCCGCACAATCTGCTTTATTCACAGCTTCCTTATTTCATGCCTGATGATCACGTTGACTTCTTGGTTGCTCATCTTTTTTGCTGTTCATTTCAGAAGCTTAATCAAAATAACTGTTAGAGCTTAGCCTTATTTAACACCCTGGTGATTAACAGGCCACATGCTGACTAGTCTAAGGCTACCAAAACTGGACCGCAGAAAGCCCACTGAGATCTAAGCTATGTTTTCCTTTGCTGCCACCTAATGGACATCTGGATTTCTGCATTCCAGTTATGGTACCTAGACTGGGGGCAATTTCGCTTTACCTATGCTTGTTCTGTATATTGTGGGCATAACTTATCATTACAAATGTATTTCTAAAATAAACTAATGAAATAAACAGTTGTGAAAAAGCTACCTTCTAAAAACTGCCAACTTTAACTGGGTTGGCACTTTTTTCTTAAATGGGTTATTCATGAACATAATTTTACAATTATCATGAGAATTAAGCCACCACATCAAATTATCCTGGATTTTTATAAGATTAACACTCACTGACTCTGAAATAAATGGCATAAATTTGTATTTAGACTAAGATGTCAGGCTTTATTCATAGCAGTACTAGTTTACGTATACCACTCTCAGAAAATACTAGTTTTGTTGATACCACTTCTTTTAATGAAAAGACATAAAAGATCATGCCAGACTAATCTTATTGCATTCTTTGATAATGTGACAAAATTAGTGGACCAGAGGAATTCCGTCGATATAGCTTACTTGGACTTCAGTAAGGCATTTGATAAGGTAGACCATAACCTACTACTAGATAAAGTAGAAGAATGTGGGTTAGACAGCATCACCACCACATGGATTCGTAACTGGCTGACCAACCACACTCAATGTGTAGTCCTCAATGGAACTGCATCTTCATGGAGGGAAGTATGCAGTGGAGTACCCAAGGCTCTGTTTTGGGCCCAGTATTCTTCAACATTTTCATCAATGATTTGGATGAGGGAATAAATGGGGAACTCATCAAATTTGCAGATGACACCAAGCTGGCAGGAATAGCCAACACTCCAGAAGATAGACTAAAATTACAGAAGGTTCTTAACAAACTTGAACATTGGGAACTATCTAATAAAATGAAATTCAATGGTGAAAAGAGTAAGGTTCTACATTTAGGCAACAAAAACGAAATGCACAGGTACAGTATAGGTGGTATCTTGCTCAATAGTAGTAACTGTGAAAGGGATCTTGGAGTCCTAGTGGACAACCATTTAAATATGAGCCAGCAGTGTGCAGCAGCTGCCAAAAAAAGCCAACACAGTTCTAGGCTGCATAAACAGAGGGATAGAATCAAGATCACGTGAAGTGTTAATACCATTTTATAATGCCTTGGTAAGGCCACACTTGGAATACTGCATTCAGTTCTGGTCGCCACGATATAGAAAAGATGTGGAGACTCTGGAAAGAGTGCAGAGAAGAGCAACAAAGATGATTAGGGGACTGGAGACTAAAACATATTAAGAACGGTTGCAGGAACTGGGTATGTCTAGTTTAATAGAAAGAAGGACTAGGGGAGACATGATAATAGTGTTCCAATATCTCAGGGGTTGCCACAAAGAAGAGGGAATCAAACTATTTTCCAAGGCACCTAAGGGTAGAACAAGAAGCAATGGGTGGAAACTAATCAAGGAGAAAAGCAACTTAGAACTGAGGAGAAATTTCCTGACAGTTAGAACAATTAATCAGTGGAACAGCTTGTCTCCAGAAGTTGTGAATGCCCAAACACTGGAAGTCTTTAAGAAGATGTTGGATAGCCATTTGTCTGAAACAGTATAAGGTTTCCTGCCTGGGCAGGGGGTTAGACTAGAAGACCTCCAAGGTACCTTCCAACTCTGCTATTGTATTGCTATTGATCAACATTAGTAAACAGACTACTGGAAAATCTACAACATCCCACATTTCTTTCTCCTGTCATCATCAAAAAAGACTGGGAGCCTTTTGTTTTTCAAAAGTAAGAACTGGTTGGCGCCTGTGTGTTGCTATTATAGCAGACCTGTCTCCTCATTTTCACTTAAGTCTTTTTTTTTAATGGGAGTAAGTAAACAGGCCAAGAAGAAGCCATAGTTTGGCACAATGTCCCATTGTATCCACTGTCTTTAAGATTAATGGCTCCAAATAAGTCAGGAAAGGGACTGCTTCTGAAACCAGAGCTATCTCTAAGAGAATAAGATAATGTGAAACAAGCTGTGTTAATGAAATGGTAGTATTTTTATTTTCTATTTGGTAGTATTTCTATTGACAGGGGTGTCAAACTCACGGCCCGGGGGGGGCAGATCTGGCCCATCGGGTGCTTAGATCTGGCCCGCAGGGTCGCCCTGGAAACAGTGAAGGACTGGCCCACAGTCCCTCTTACCAGTGAAAATGGCGCTCACACGAGCCTTGTGCAGCCCATCTAAGCTCCGTTTTTGCAGGCAGAAGGTTGCAGGAGGCCATTGCAGGTGAAAACAGAGCTTGAGAGCCCATTTTTGCTGGCAGAATGCTTGGGCCACCACAGGCAGCCCCAACATAAGTGACATTGAGCTGGCCATGCCCACCCTCACTATGCTCACTCCAGCCCCCCTCCCCCGAGATCCAACATGACCCTGATGCAGTCCTCAATGAAATCGAGTTTGAGACCCCTGATCTAGAATAATTATTTTAAACCCTTAGTTAAATCCAAATATTATTAGTATGCAAAGTAAATTGGAATGCTCATTCTGTTCTAGTGATGTATTTTATTTCATACATTTATATATTTCATATATATTTTTGGCAATATATATGTGGCCATGCTATCTTCACAAAAGTCAGAATGAAAACAGAAGAAGTGATATAGAAGGCAAACACTTTGGGTACACTTTTATATTTCAATATCCCTTCCTTTTTAAAATTTTAAAAAAAATCTCTGTAAGAAGAAAGTTAGCATAGAATTTGTTCCATCATGTCCTAACCTCTGCTAGGGTTGACAGGTAAAATAGAATGTAAAAGTTACATTCCCACCTTTGCAGTTTATCACTGCATTTTGGTCCATCTATTGTCTCCTCTTTATGTGCAATGGCTTGACCAGGCACATAAAGGTCATCAGAAGTATGGCTGTTTTGCAAAAAGGCAGGTAGAGATTTCTATGTTCTATTGAATCTCATCAAGGAGAGGCCTTTCCCTACCACCAGATTATGCTGCTATCCACCTACCCTTGCACTGACAGAAAGTTCTACTAGCATAAAATGTGTGGCTCCCATTTGATTCCTGGCTTCTATTTCTTTTCTTCCCACTCTCTACCAACCATCTGACTTGCTTTCAAGTAAGGAGTATAATCAAGCCTAACAGATTTTACCCTCCTCAGTACCTGCAATTCCTTCAATCAGCTGCATCTTTCCCCAGTGTCACTGCAGGTGGGAAAAGAAATACCTGTCCTAAGAAATTGCACACTGGTTCTAATGCCATTTAAAGCATCTTTTTCTTCCCTGCACTGCCCTATAAACTAGTTCATCCTGGATTTATAAGAGAACATCCTGGGAGGAAACTAATGAAGTAATTGCTGCTATAGCCAATAATACAACTTCAAGGCAAATGCAATAACCACAATGATAGCCACAGATATGGCCGCAAAGTAGGGGGGAAATGTTAAAATGGAAGCCAAACTGGTGCGATCAAAGCTCTGCCTGTTTGTATGTGTTTGAGTGTATATGTGGCCCAGTAGCAGCTTCTGGAATATCATATTTATTTGCAGCAATGTGCCTAGACCTCACAAAATCATATTGGCATGTTAGTATGCCTTTTGGTAGTGTTTTTTTTTTGTTTTACAAACCATGCCCATTATAGTTGTTTATTCATGATTTATCTTTCTTGGCAGTCATTTTGAAAATGTGCCAGTTACATGATTCCAGAATTCCAAATGTTTTCCTAGCCTCCAAAAGTTGAGTCACAGTGAATTATGAGAGTATTATTATACTCCTATGCAGGTTTCTTCAATCTGCTAATTAAACTTATGTTATAGTTACCTTTTCCAGGTTATAGCCCATGCTTATTAGGAATGATAGTAATTACAGTCCAACTACAGGAGACCAGGTTGCAGAAGGCTCCTCTGCTAGGAAAACAAACAAATAAAACAAACTTGGTGGTCCCAAAGGTGCTTTTTCAGGAGGCAAATGGACCTTCTTGCTTTTTTTTCTTTGACGATGGTTCTCATCCAAGAAGCTTTTTCAGCTCTGACTGGATGGAGGGGAATGGAAGGATTTCTATTCTTTGCAGACAGCTGGTCATTTGCATTCTTGGAGATTTATTTGTGTCATCAGGGTCACCTGAGCAGTGTGAATGGATGTGGAGCTTTCTTGGTTGCAGGGTGTTTTCTGCCCTGTGTTACTTCACTGTGGAAGACAAGTGCAGGCTGTTGGGGATGATTCTGTGTTCTCTGCATCTCAACCATTTGAGATGAAGTGCAAATGGTTCCTGTAGTCTGCAATTTTTCTGGAAATCCATTCATACTCCCACACCATTCAAAGTGTGTTCATCCCAAAGTACATAGCTAAACGTCTTTGGAGATTCTCAGTCATCCAGGTCATGGTTGTGCCAAACCATGGTCTATCAGAAGACATCTGGACTTTCTTGTTTTTTTCTTTTGAAGATGTTTTACTTCTCATCCAAGAAGCTTCTTCAGCTCTTCCATTTCCCACCATCCAGTCAGACCTGAAAAAGCTTCTTGGATGAGAAGCAAAATGTCTTCAAAGAAAAACAAGAAAGTCCAGTTGCCTCCTGAAAAGCACCTTTGCGACAACCAGGACGTGGATGACTGAGAATCTCTATAAACAATTTTTCAAATATTGTCAATAAACTACTTCCTTTTTTACATTCTTAAGCTCTGCTAAATTTGTCTATCGAAAGAAATATATAAAATATATAAAAAAGGCAATTCATATCAAGATTTGGAATCTAATCGTTAACTAGAGATCAAGCACAGTTTCAAACATATTAGCTTTTAAAGGGTTTAAAAGACTGAAAATGTCATTCTTTAGCAGCTGAGTCCATTTTTCTTTGACCATGCTTGAATTAATCTTTGATGTCTGATTCTGGGGCACTCGAAAATTGTATAACCCTGGTCATTATAGGTGGCAAATACTATTTCAGTGGGAAATGAAAGTTTGCCACAAAAACATATTTTTTCTTCCTCTTTTATTTTCCTGTGCAGTAATGATTCTCTCTGTTCAAAATGTTCCTCTTTTTAACAAAAGAATCTATTTGGCCAATGGCAAATGCAGTCATGTGTAAAAACACTTTTGCTATTCCAGAAAAAGGAGGAGGTTAGGAAGAGTGATGGTGTTTCAGCCTTTGAGCAATGTTGAAGTTTGCACCCATCTCCATCTTCCAATTGTGTGTTTGTTCACAACAGGGTACTTCCAGAGTTTCCATTTAGAAGTGCTTTCAGAACTCTCTTTAATTGCAGAAATTATTGTTAAATATAGTTGGGGGGAAAAATCCCTCCTGATACGTATGTTTACATTTTGTCCTATAAAGGGCTTCTACCTGTATAAGCCAAATGTAGCCATGGTGATAAATGGAGTTACTGAGAAAATCTGAATTCAGCCTGGAAGTAAGAGCTCCCTGGAAGATCTATAGCTAATGGTGGTGGGACAATAGAATATTTCTCTGGACTGTTTTGCAGAAGAAAAGGATTAAAATTAGTCAACATCTTGATATGCCTAGGCTGGAGAACATGCAGCATCTGTTGTTTTCATTTAATTTCTATTTAATTCTCAGATCAAGGCAGAGCAGCTTTGTAAACTTCCTCAACACATTTATACTTTGCTAATAAGGCAAGGGGTAGAGTGCAGCCTTGTTCCTGCCTATCCATATTTCTGCTACTCTATTCATTGATTTATTTAATACTGAGTACCACAAAATGCCAGTCTCCAAGCATACACAAACAGTACAGCATTGTGTAGCCTTTCCTTGTATAGATGGTGTGTCAATTTCTTGAAGGTTCTTAACATTGCAATCTTATGATTTACAGTTTGGAAGTAAGCTATCAATAAATGCAGAAAATCAGGCGCTGATCCTCACAACTTACCTGCCAGTCTGCTGATCAGTGAAGCAGCATAAATTTTGCCTGCTGGGTGGTGCCAGCAGCTTCTTTGGACTTTTCCTGTCAAAGGATGCATCAAGCAGTTTCACCTTTGACTGTTCACATTTAAATACTATTCTACTGATATTTAATGAAGCCACAACTAGAGTTATATTAAAAGTATGATTCAAAAACAAGTACCTGGCAACAACCTATGAGATTCAGTCTCCATCCTTAAACAGCAACCATTTTAAAAAGAACCTGGATAGAAGAAACTAACACTTTTATCAATCAAAATTCTTAATGTTTCATTGCCTTTTGTGATGCATAGTAAGATCCAAACCTAAGCATTGAAAATTCCAGATTATCCAATTCTTGCAAGCACTCCTTAAAAGACAAATGTTTAATGCTATGGATGCTACCATTCAATTTGTATCAAAGTAACACTTGGGTTTATATTTCTTTCAGATTACTCCAGCATTAGGATTTATACTCTGATCAGTTAACCGGCTATAAAAATCAGAATCTGTGTACCTTTATCTGCATTTTCTATTTGCTCTAGTGAAAATAGATGCTGACTTATTCTGGACTGGAAGTGCCATATACAAAAGAACAAAAAGCTATTCCACCATCTTACCTACTTAGGATTTTTGTTTAGAAAAAAGATACATGCAGATGTATATTTATATTTCTTATAAACGATGATACTTTGGAGAAAAAAAATCAACCTTTCTTCTCATATCAATAGTCATGATTGAAATAAGAGCTTTACTCCCCTTCTCTCCTATCACCATCATGCATTACAACCAGGAAAAGAAAAGAAATAGGTAGAACAAAATATGTTTTAATTATCATGTAGTTTTCCCCTAAGCCTCCTATTTGAGTGTGTATATGTAAAATGCTTTAATTTAATTACTGTTTGAAGGAAGGTTTATTCTGTGTTGTTATTATCTGACTTTGCTCACTCTTTTTTCACAATGAATCTGGTCTAAACATTCTATTCAATTTGCAATTATATAATCTGTTTCCGTATGTGTTAGCTCTGAATTCTAACGGTAGTCTATTAACTTTGATGAGCAATAAGATTACACAATCTTTAGAAACAACTATAAACTACAATCATTACTACCTAATGAGTGTGTTAGCATCTAATATCCCTGAGTTTTACATTTGGCATAAAATTTGGGTCGATCCTAATAAAAATAGCAGCCTAATTATTATGGCACATTTTATTGCAATTAAAAGGAATGGAATTTAGATTTTCTATGTGATTTCCAAACTAGCTTTACTATGTACATTAATGCTGGTGCTAAGTACATTAGTCTAATGTATTTTACGCTTTGTCACAATGAATAACAAGAACCAGCCATCTAGAATAATAGCAGCAATTATTTTATCATCACCCTAAAATAATCCTACTTTGAAATTTTCAGATCAACATTGTATTTTCTAATGCCTCTGAATCACCAGATCTAAATTTTCATATTCCAAATACTGTCAAGCACGCCTCCTTCAGCAACCAAGAAAGAAACCACTTAACTCCATTTGTAGAATTAATAATACTTTTACTGGTTATGAAAAGATAGCAGCGAAGTAAAGCAAGGTCTGAGGCAGAAACGTGCAAAATCATACATATCAAACATTTGCCTAACCCCCTCCCCCAACAAGCCCCATCCTATTGCCCAATCTGCAAATCCCTTAGGTGTCATGTGGGTGCATCTCCAAGAAGCATCATCAGGTTGATATGCAGGATGGTTGGCCTTGACCAACTCCAAAAATCGGCCATCAGCATGCACAGAAGATGGTGAGAACAAAACTCTCGTTTTAACTATCACTCCTGTATCAATTATTCCCACCCCGAATACCATGCCCCCCTCCCCGTTTCCATGGCAGCTGAAAGCAAGAAGCGAAACAGTGGCCGACATATACAGAATACTCAGAGGAACATTTCTGACCCTCAGTAAAAGTTAGAAGCTCAAATGACAAGTCTTTTGACAATTTAAAGCTTCATGGTGCTGAAAACCCTCCTGGGGCTTACAGCTGGGGCTTACAAGTGTTAGGAAATGCTGCCCATTAACATAAGAGAGTAGTTCAGGCTCTCGAAGAAAAATAGGATAGATGATGACAGCATCAGCATTGTTTTATCTCTACTCAGGTTTGTAGTTTACAGAAGAATTCCAGAGCATGGAAAGTAATTAGAAAATCAAATTGTAGAAAATAAAAGGTAACCAATGGTAAATTATCAGGGATTGTTTACCACTGTAAACAATTACATATGCAGATTATTTTCTTTTTTAAATTTTTTCAATTTTATTTTAGTACAAATAATCCATTTTCCATTAAACAGTGTGTCATCTGAGTACAAATGTTTGTGCAATAACAGTTAAAATTTACAATCATATTCATTATTTAATTTATTCTTAGCTTAATACCAATACATTAAATAGCTGATACTTTACATCCTGTTCTTAGTTTACTTAACTCTATTAACCCTATTATTAACCCTACTATTTTCTATATTTTACTCATCTACTTTTGTATCTAATTTTTATATTTATCCTCTAACCATTGATAAAAAGTTTCACATATTGCATAATAACCCATTTGTTCTTTCTCTTTAATTGCAAGTGATAATCTATTCATTTCTGCACATTCTAATATTTTAGGCAGATTCTTTTCTGCTGGACTGCAGGTTGTTCAGTTTTCTGGCATCTGCTAAAGATGCCAGAAATCTGACACAGAAAAATGTGAGAATTTACTAATGTATTGTCATTAATAACTATTTAGAATAATGGTTCTTCAACCATTATTATATCATTTCAGAAATTTCAGCTTTAACTCTGGAGAAGATGGGTTGCAAACAAGAGGATGATGGCACTTCCTGGAAGAAACCGACTGCCAACATCAGAAAAACATTTGTTTTCATGGAAGTACTTGGATCGTAAGTGTTTGTTGTTCCTTTTTATTTTTATTATTCACACTGTTTCATTTCTAGCTATTCCAAAGTTCCAGGCTCCTTTCAGAAGCTGCTAAAAAGCGAAGAGTGAAGGAGCTTTGGACCAGTGGTAGGTTTCCATTTTTTTTACTACTGGTTCGCTTGTGCACGCCACACTTCTGCACATGCGCAGAAGTGTCTGAGTAAGTGGGCAGAACCTCCCACCACCGCCATTACTAGTTCACCCAATCCAGGCTGAACCGGGAGAACCCACCTCTGCTTTGACCCTCTTTTGGGGAAGATTCTTTTTCACAGAAGGTTCTCCAACTCAGATACTTTACCTCACATGGTGTTCATATGGGGTAGGAAACCAATATGAGGAATGTGAGATAAAGTTGATTTCATGTGAAAAAATAGATAGACCAGGAAAGACTATAAAAGAAGCTTTTCAGATCTGGCTTGCTTCCAATTCGTGTTAGACCCTATCAGCCTGGCCTGATATCAATTAAAATTGCATCCAGTCCAAAAGTGTAAGAAGGCAGAAACTTGGAGAAAGAAGGTCCACAATGCTTCATGCTACAATAAACAGCACCTTGTCACCATTTCCCTCTCTTTTAACTCCATTAGTCTCCATCAGAAAATGAAGTAGTCTTATCGTATTTTAAAATGAACATATTTATCATTGCATAAGAATGGTATACTTCTGAGGCATCCGATGAAATATATGGTGATCCGTGGCAGGTTATGCAAGAGTAAATGCATTAACCTTTAAAATGTCATAATATCTTTCTTTCTTTATTAATAGTTTTCCAGCACATTAGTCTCCATGGTTATTAGGTTGCTTACTCTTATGTGTCCATTAGGAATAACAATGTCAGCTCTTAAGCATGTGTGGCTGAGGGATTAATTTTTCTCCCCCAGAACTGTTTTATTTCTGAAATTCATCTTGCTCATCAAAACAATCATCTTGTATGTTTTCTTTTTTTTAAAAAAAATACTCCATTGGCTCTGCAGTGGGTCTCTTGATTACATAGCTGAACGGTCAAAATATTCTCCTTCACACTTTGCATCCACTTTATTTCTCTCTTGACATTGAAGTGACTTCAATATTGTATCATAAATGTCATTTTCCTCCTCCCTGAAGCCAACAAGGGGTCTGAGCATCCTATCAATTAGCTTTTTCCACCAACTCTCATTTGATCATAATGGACTTTTAAAAGCATTCCATTCACTGTATGATTTAACATTTCCCCAAAGTTTCTTTTTATAAACACTCCAAATATCTAAAGAATGACTCAAAATGCTTGTCAAAATGCTTCAACTCTACTGCAATTCTGCAGTTATTCTGCAGCTCTAATCAGAACACATTTCTGAAATGTTGGGAATTGCCTTGGAAGAATGCACTGTGGTATATTGATTTGGGTGCTAGAAGAGCATTAGGAAAACCCAGGTCTTAGTCCATCCTCAGTTATTAGAAGCTCCCTGAGTAACTGAACAAGAGTCATTTTCTCTCTGCCAACTTACTTCACGAGGTTGTTCTTATGGGGGGAAAGCAGGAGAAAGAAGGGATATGTATAACACCTTTGGTTCCAAGATATTTGAAATGGATCCAAAATATTATAAAATAAAATAAATATCAGGAACAATTGTGATTGTAATTTGAAAAGATTCAACTACTTGATCTCTCTGATAGTTTATATTCATTCTAAAATTGTCAAAACTAAATCAAAGATCTAGTCTGGTTCATATTTTCAGATGATGCAATCTGAATTAATTTCCTTCTCTAATATGTAGATCTGAACATTGAGAGAGAAGGTCTAAATATGAGTTGTGGCAGTTGAGAGTTCTCTCCAACTATTTTGTGGTGTCCAGGTACTGTGAGACTAGAAGCTACACCATAACTAATGAAGAAACATTAGGCACCATAGTCCATCTCTAGAACTAGTTGTTAGTAGCGCAAGATAGTATGGAGGAATCACATTGTCTCATGTATTCACAGTGATCTTTCATTTTTACTATTTCATGATGTCTTTCTTTTCCATTCCATTCCTATTTTGACATTATAAGAAATGAACTATAAGCTTTCAAAGAGGTACTAACTTTGATGATCCAGGCTTCAGTAGTAGAGTTATTTTTTTCCATTTATTAAGTCACTTCCCATGAGCTAAACTCAAGCCAGATGTGAGTTGTTGACATGTTATTGGCCATTCTGCATGGGAAACTGCTACAACAATAAAAATATCTATTTGGGATCCATTTGAAAATTTTCCCCTCAAGAGAACCAAGTGGAGGATTATTATTTCCCTAAATCTAGATACGAAACACAGGATAAGAGAAGCCATCTAATGAAATAGAAAATATATTGGCTCTACTTCCAAACTCTTAATTGGAACCTGATCAAAACAGGCTTTCATTTTGTATATGTTTATTCAAGAACAGACCTTTTTAAAATCTGGGAAACAACATTATGAATAAAGATGCCTAAAGATCTAGTTGAAGGTACAGTATATAAATCCTGCCCAAAATTAATTGGGTGTAAGAGGAATAAAAAATAGTGGCATCTACTCCTCAGCTATATTTGACTAAATTATGCCTTTTTATTTCCAATTAGAGTGAGAAACAACTGCAATTTTGCTATATTTATCACAAACTGGATACACAATCTGAAATACATAGTTTTGTATTGCATGTTAGACTATCAGGTTTCAGAAAAGATTTTGGGCTAGCCGTTCATAAATTTACAATTTCAATTTAAACAGGATATCCCTATGACTGTGTTCACATCATATATTGGATATTAGCCAATAACATTTTTAGCCTGGCTTACTGTGTGAATTCAGGCAAAGAGTCATGTGGATAGATTAATGTTTTACTTGCTTGTTTTATTTTTAGTCTATACTTAGTGGAAGACACTGCTACTGTGGCAAACATTGCTTTAATCCCATTACTAATTCCTTGTATAAATCCATCAAAACTACACCTTTGCAGCTTGAAAGGGAGAGTGTATGTTACAATAGATAGAAAAAAGGAGGATAAATAAATTAATACATAAATAAATAAATTGTGCACACAATGCTTTAAGTAAAATAACCTCCAGGTTCATATATGGTAAAGCTGGAAAAATCCCACAATTCAAACCTGCCATTTCATTTGGCAGACTTTTGTTATTAATATAAATAAATCTAGAGTTGTCAAGGACATTGGAACGTGTGTTCTTTCAAACACTTAAGAAAACATGTCTGTTCTACTGTCATTCTTCTGCTTCCCTCATGAGTCCAAGTGCAAATGTTCTCAGTCTGTGATGGATTCATGGTTAGTCAGCCTTTTGGATTAGAATGATTATCCAGAGCTAGGATCCTTGTATTTCATGTAGGAAAAAAAAACCCTACAGAAGCTTTTGTTTTCTTTGCACCAGCTTGTTGATTCAAGTGATCTTAAATGTGGGCTGTAATTATCATAAACTGTTTAGGAACGAAACATGAAACAGATTCCAGTGCATCTGATATGTGGGATGAAGATTTCCTACTATCTTCAGTTGTGAATATAGGGATTACTACAAATTGTTATTGAGTGCCCAATTCAACAGGAATTTTATAGAAAGAAGTATAACTAAAAAGTACAGAAAAAAAGAACATAATGTAAAAACCAGAGAATTAAAAAAATGAAACAGTATTAACATGTTGGCAGTATTATGCTAAATATACAATGTTTTTTGTTGATTGGATTGAATTCAGGATTAGCTGATATATGAATCAGGTTTCTATGGCTCATTGAACAATATTACTAAAATTACTGTGTAAGTTGTACCATCCATGTGTGTATTTAGGCATTTTATAGAATGCCCAGAAATCTATAGAATGCTAAAAATGGGCTGTCAAAATATAAAACACTTAATGTTACATGCATTTCCTAGGTATTCTAGGTAATCCAGCAAAATATAAAATGCCATTCTTGCTATTCCAGTTGCAACAAGTAAGTCAATACTGGTCTTTTTCTCTCTCTTTTTTTTAAATAACAAAGTCCTATACTTTATTTTGCATTTCTTATTTCATTTTCAAAAGTTTTTTTTTTCAATAAAGGATTAGGGTTAGGGTTAGGGTTAGGTAACCATAGCCCTTTTCATGACTCTCTTTTCATACTTTCATACTTTGCCTAAACAGTTCTTGTTATTCTGCATAATGCCTAGGTATTATATACAATGCCTAGGGAAAGTATATAGCTGTGATGGTGAATCCATGGCACGGGTGCTGGAAGTGGCACACAAAGCCATTTCTCTGGATATGCCAGCCATCGCCCATTGCTCTTCCGGGTTCCGGTGCACACATGCATGCCAGACAGCTGGTCTTCGTGCATGTAGGAGCAACAAAAGACCAGGTGACCGGCACGCATGGGCACACAGGAAACCAGAAGCTCAGCTTCCTAGTGTGCACATGTGTGCCGAGGAACTGCTCTTCTGGTTGCCAATGCTCCCCCAGACATGCACTCTCTCGTTTTGGCACTTGGTGCCGAAAAGGTTCAGCAACACAGGTATATAGCACATTAAAATAATACAGACATTTCATACTTTGCCTAGAATTGCTCCCACGTTCTATAGATTTCCTAAGCCTTCTATACAATGCCAATTTTTCACACATTGCTGCTAACATTCACAAATCCAATTACAAAATATTCCCATATAATCAACAGAACTTAATTTAGAACCTCATGAACTCTAGTCTTATTTAAGTCCACTCCAAGCATACATACACATATGACTCTTGTGTGTAAATGAAATGAATACAGAATGTATGAGAAAAATTCAAAAATATGTACTTACAATTAAGAAAAACAGAAGCTATGGTCTCAATTTTTTTAAGTCTTTACTTACTTAAACTAGATATTTATGCTTCAAGTGGAAATGAACAAAAACAGGTGAAATAAATGAAATGAGATGGAGGAAAGGATAACAAATGAAATAACATCCTGATAAATACAGCTTATATGCGGTATCTCTAAGCACTTTGAATAAGGTCTACAAATGGAACATAGCTTGCTATTACATAAGATAAATATGCCTTGGAGAAACTGTTGTTTCCACTCCCCTGGAGAATAGCATGAATTTGTAGCATTCTATGTTTACTGCCCCCAGTTGAATAAACCTGTGATATAACTTGCTCAAGATTGCTAAACTTTGTCGTCAATCCCCATTGTACCATCTCTGCAGTTTAACTCTTCGGGTGCTGAGAATGAATTTTCAGTGACCTGATAAAGCAGAGAAATACATTTCAATGAGCTCTGTCCACAGTGCAGTCTATGTAAAGTATTGATTCACAACTTAAAACAGTTACAAGTGACTTTCTGCCTTGAATGAAGGACAATTGATCTTAAAGTATCAGATCTTCATTGTTTTAGATGTAATAAAAGTATGTACAGTAAATCTCATTTTCCACTGTTCTTTGCTCTTCGTACATTTGCTGTCCATTATGTGGGCTGATGTCTGTTCCCTCATTTTGTTTTTTTTTTCTCTAACTACATTTTTAGTCTTCCTCTCTGATTTTCAATCTATTTCTGTTAGTTCTTCTGATATTAACATTTTAATTATATGTATTGACCTGGATTGGGTTACCTAACATAGGAAATCTAAAACAAAAATCCCATTCTGGATAGATTAAGTGGCCATTTTCTATTCATTACCTTGTGAACAGTGGTGGGATCATTTCAATTTAACAACCGGTTCAGTGATCATGCGGTTTGCATGCTGTGCACGTGTGCACAATTTTGAGGAAACTTCACTTTCGGATTTCTTCAGAGGAGTAACACAGCTGGTTCGCGTGGCAATCTGCTCTGCCGCACGAATCAGTTGAGAAGATAAAGGTAGGAAAATAGCACAGGCGGGCCCATCTTATCATCAGAGCTACCAGTTCATCTGAACTGGTCCAAACCAGTAGAATCCCATCCCTACTTGTGAAAGTACAGGCATACTGGTGGTATCTGGGAGCAGCAGCTACCATACCGGAATGGTGAGCTGTTAGGCCCATCAACCCACCCGTGTTCCTTACCATTTTTTTAGGGAAATGGGCTAATTGTGCACATGCGCATAGTGTGCGACGCCTGTGCAACTTCTGCCAAACATCTGAGTGTTTCTGGGTGGTAGAGTGTGCATGCATGCTTAGCATGTGTGTCCGCTAAGAATGCCCAGCTCCATCACAGCATACCAGTTGCGACAGGATCCGGAACCCACTACTTCCCCTGTCCATTGTGTCTAAGTCTACTAACCATACAATATAACAATTTGCAGCTTATAAACCATAGTCACTACTTCTTAATCTTGGAAATTGTATTTACATTTAAATCTATAATTGATGCTAGACAGTCCAAGCTTTACTGAGTCATTGTTTCAGAGATATTTCCTTAAGAAGCTGGCTCGGAGCATCAGAAATCTTTCTTTCTTTCTCCCTTTCTCCCTTTCTCCCTTGCTTCCTTCATTCCTTCCTTTTGCCCTGTTCCTTCCTCATTCCCTCCTCCCTTCCTTTCATTCCTCCTTTCCTCTGCTCTTCCCCCCCTCTCTTCCTCCCCTTCATTCTGACCTTATCTTCTTTCTCCCTTTCTCCCTCCACATTTCAGGAAAGTGCATGAGAATGCATAATAAATGTCCTTTGACTTGGGGAAAGTGTGGAGGACATGAGTTGTGGAGATGGGAAGTAGGCAGCAGAGGCCAGGAAGAATAGTTAATTCCTCCCTGTTCCTTCCTTCCCTCCTGTCCTTCATTTTTCTCCATCTCTCCCTTCCTTCCTCCTTTTTTTCCTTCCCTTTTCCCACCTAACTTACCCCAAAGTAAGTAGCTGCTACGGGGTGAAAAAGGGAGAAAATGATTGCAAGAATGGCTGAGAAACTGTCACACACCATTCAAGATGACATGATCACAGTAACAGCATCTTTCATAAACCCAATTTTCATACGTGATATTGTATTCTTCATTTTGCTTCTCTTCTACATATTATTTTGTACGGCAATGCAGAAAGAATAGTCGCAATTCTCAGATAGGCATCAATGGTACATAAATGTTTTCTTCCATCAATTGTATTTATAGCCAAAAAGTCTAAAAGCTATTTACAAATATAATATAAACTTGGCATTGATAAAACATTTTAATGAATAAAATATTTAATAAATATTATGCAATGTTTTCTTTACTTTCTCTGTTTACTTCTGAAAACACCAGGTGACAATTTTGTTTACTGGGAAGTTATCTCATTATTAAACTGTAAAACTAATAAATAATTACAATTCTAAATTGGATAGCTTCATTTATTTGATTTATAAATAAACAAATATCTCTTTTAAATCCTATATTGACAAAAGATTAGTTAGAAAGGCTAGACAGAAAATTTTAGGATGTTCTCATGTCATAATAAACTGTAGCCAACTCCTATGATGAAAGCATAAGGATCTTGGTCATCATACTGTATAAAGGTAAAGGTTTCCCTTGTTCAAACATGCTTTTTCAAGAGGCAACTGAACTGTCTGGTTTTTCTTTGAAGATGTTTCGCTTCACATCCAAGAAGCTTCTTCGTTTAGATTGAGAATCTCCATAGACATTTCCCTTGTCCAGTTGTGTCTGACTCTAAGCACAGTGCTAAGATTTTCTTAATTGAGGGAACCAGAATTGTCTGAAAATGTTTCTGTGGTCATGTGGCCAGGATGACTATACTCAGAGGTGCACAGAATACTTACCTTCCCATTGAAGTGGTACCTATTTATCTACTTGCATTTGCATACTTTCAAACTGCTAGGTGGACAGGAGCTGGGGGAAATGACAGGAGCTCACCCTATTGTGCGGCACTCGGACCTCAAATCCATGCTGTCCACTTTCCAGCTGACAAGCTCATCATCTTTAACCCCTGAACTATCATGCCCTCTTCATACTCTACGCAGGTTTATAATATAGATGTAATTGTAGTTTCAAGTTACAGTTTATTCCAGAGTTGATGAGATGTAGAACAGACCTTTCTTAACATAGGAACTAACTTACTGTAATTTACTAATTTACTGATTTGAGTAAGGTTTTGCTAATTATGAATAATTCTAAATTTTGCTTAACACAACAAAAGCTATAAATACTCTAAAAATATTAACAACCACCTTAGCTTAAATTTCATCCTTTTCTTTCTTACCATAGTTTGCTGAGAAATGCTGTTAAAAGCTGGAACACTTTGTTCCTCAATTATCTTTCATTACATAATTTTGTTCTCTTTACTTTTCACCAGCAAAACAAGGTTGCCTAATTTGAGAAACATCCTTTCTATCTATCTGGGATAGGGACTGTTATGACAGAATGTTGTAAACAACATTTGTAATGTCTTTTTATTTCATTTTACTTTCCTGACTTGCATTGTGTTGAAGTCTCTTATTTGAAAGTCTGAACAGATCCATTTCGGGATTTTGTGGTAGTTGTAATTTTGGTTATACAAAATCAAAATAATTTGTCCCTGTAAGAAATCAAAGTGTTTCCTAGAATCTTCTGCTTTATTGCTGCAGAGAACAAAGTAAGTGAATTTGATAGAAACATGGAAAACCTGTTACTCAGGCAAAAATATTTTTCAAGTCCTGGTAAGCAAGGTAATATTCAGGAAAAGCAAATGCCTTCTTCATTCAGTGGGATGTAGGAAGAAGTGATTTGATTGTTGGGATGGGGCAATAAAACACAACCAGACTTACAAATAATTCACAGTTCAAAACTTCCTGTGGAGTGATTTCACAATTAACATACAGTAGAGTTTATAATAAGGGGCTAAAGACTAAAGACTGTCTTATCTGGCTGAAAACTTCACAATATTTTAGTATTTTAGTGAGACTATTCCCCAAACAGGCCCATGGCAGAGAATAAGTGGCTCAGTGGCTAAGATGCTGAACTTGTCAATCAAAATATTGGCAGTTCAGTGGTTTGAATCCCTAGTGCCATGTAATGGAGTGACCTCCCATTATTTGTCCCAGCTTCTGCCAACCTAGCAGTTCAAAAGCATGTAAAAATGCAAATAGAAAATAGGAACCACTTTGGTGGGAAAGTAACAGCTCTGTGTGCCTTTGGCATTTAATCATGCCAACCACATGACAATGAGACATCTTCGGACAGCGCTGGCTCTTTGGCTTTGAAACGGAGATGAGCACCATCCCTATAGACAGAAACAACTAGCACACATGTGCAGAGCAACCTTTACCTTAGGGTTTATAATTACAAAAGATGTTAGGGTTGTGTTCCACCCAATGAAGAACAGGCACTATTATATCCAGAAAGCAGAAAAGTCTCTATTGGCATTGTAGCGAATAGAGATTCCCTTGAGTTCTGGTAATCCTAGTGCTAGAATGGAAAAAATCACTTGACAATGAATATTATCACTATTGTGCAAAGATATGTAGAATCCTACTTATTCTTTATAGATTATAACTTGACAATTAACATAATGATCAGCTATTCTATATTGTTATACAATTGCTACATTTTAGCTCATAAGCCTAACTTATTTCTATGCCATGGTTTCCTCTCTATTTATTATGCTATTGCACAATAAATAGAACTCAAATCTCACAGGGAATGTATCCAATTAATACCCTTGAATTTGCAGCCAAATCCCTGGATCTAATTAGTAGTGCCATCTGCTTCTGAAAGTAGTGTTAATGTATCTTCCTTTAAGGCTATATATTGTGGCAGGGTTTTATATCTTAGCAATTAAGTTAGCTACGGCAGTATAATGCCCAGCCTTTCCTTTTTATTTTCCTTACAGAGGAGCCTTTTCGGAAGTTTTCCTGGTGAAGCATAGAATCACTGGCAAGCTTTTTGCTTTGAAGTGCATTAAAAAGTCACCAGTCACCCAGGAGAGCAACCTGGAGAATGAAATAGCTGTTCTGAAGAAGTAAGTATAGTTGGGAATGCATGACAGAGTTCAATGTTTCATTCAAACTTTTTCCTCCCCAAAAAAGTCTACAAGTTACTTATTTTAGAGCAATTGGGAGGGCAGTAAACTAAAGACTGTCTCATCTGGCTGTAGGCTTCACAGTATTTTAGTATTTTAGTGAGACTATTCCCCAAACAGGCCCATGACAGAGAAAGTATGTGTTGTAGAACTTGGTGACCCTGCTTCACTGATAATACTCAGAGTATGTCCACTCTGCTAAAGCTAATGGGACAAACAAAAACCTCAAGAGTGGGATTCATTTTGTGAATTTTAATTTTATGGTTGAAAATTGTGATTTAGGTTTCAGTTTGATCCTTCAAGTATGTTTACATTATTATGAATGCAGAAGAAAGAAAATGTGACAATTTGTTTTTAGAATAAAATGTTTTAAGAAAGAAAGAAATTTTAAATATTGCCTCCTTCAGAATAGCGTATGGAACACAAGAAAAAGTCCAGCCACATTCTCGAAGAAAGCGTACTTATGTTCTTCTTCTTTTCTTTCCATGAGTGTATGGCAAACAGTAGTGGGGGAAATGGATTTCTTGTTATTAGAAACTGAAATACCTGTTTGTTCCTTAAATGAAAGTACCAGAGTTCAATCTTAATTAAAAACCATCTGGCACAAAAGTGGAGTGAATGTTACCTTGCTTTTTAATGACCTCTTATTCCATCAGATACATATTGCATTCTGTTTTTGGTTGCAGAATAAAGCATGACAACATAGTAACACTTGAAGACATTTATGAAAGCACAACTCACTATTATCTGGTAATGCAACTGTAAGTATCAACATATACATTATGTAAGAAACAAATGTTACACAATTCTCCCAGAGAAGAGTCAGTAGCTTTTGAGAATCATAGCTGAACACATCTGGGTCACACTTGGTTGTAGAAAGTGTCATTAAACAGTCAATAATGTACAATACTTAAATATAACTTCAATTGTGTAAGATAAAGCTGCAAAAATGTAAAATACTATTATAGTAATTTAAAATAAAAGGTTTCTAATGAATTAGACTATTTTATATTGTTGATCTGATTATTTTTGCCCTTAATTTCTTAGGTTCTATCATTAGTCTAACAGATAAAAGATCTGAGGGGTACTGCTTTTTCTTTTTCTTTCTTGGGATTCTTTTTAATCGCTTTATTTTATTTATTGTTTATTAATTCAATTTTTTATTGTACACTTACTACTTGTTCTTCCTACGCTTGACTTTAAAGCACCAGAAAAACTCAAGCAGTTGAAGATTCTCTCCCTCTCTATCTTTTCCACCCAAGGGGTTCAAACTGTTCTTCCAAAATGAATTCAAGGGAAATCTTGGAATTTCATAATATATTCAAGCTTTTTGCAATCTAGTTGCAAGTTTAACCAATCTTGCTTGTGGTAAATAAACAATATTTTCCTGGTTGGGATGGTTCTAAAATGTATTGCCCCAAATATATAAAGCCATGTGAGCAGCTTCTTCTTTTATAATAGTTTGTTTAGGTGTTGTAAAGAATAAAGAAAATACTGTTAATAACAGTATAAAAGTATTTTATATTAAAATTAGATTATCCCTACACTGTCTCTGACCCGCTTTTTGATCGTTTTCATGACCCACAGGTAACCAAAACTAGAAAATCATGTTGCTAAAATCACTAATCAACTTCTTTCTCTGATAATTACTGACCAGGCTAAACTAATTAATCTGAGCAAATAATAGCATACGGACAAAAACTTTACACAATACAGAGTTTCCCTGGGTATACCGAGGTAGTACCAAAGTTAACACATAGGCGCACATTAAAGGGGAACAGATCTACACATTCAGCAAAGTATAAATATTACAGAAGGCACATTCACACTCACGCACACATATACACACAATAAAAGACTATGTCTCATATGTCTCATATAAATATTTCCAGTTTCTGTACCCCAAACTTGTACTCTACCTTCAATGGTTTACGTCTCAAATGAAAATTTTCCTTTTCAAGTAGCATGTTCCCATTTTATTCTGATTTGTTCTTGCACAACCCGGACTTGGATTGGGATCTCATATACTTATAACAATTTGGCAACCCAGCCAGGAGTCTGAGACTAACCTGGCCAGTTCACCTAGCCCGGGTAAGACTTCACCCAAATGGCACCAGACTTTTTTGTCTGGGGGTGCTGCTCTCAGATTCTGCCCACTTGGCAATGCTGGTAAAGGGAACTTTGAGCTTTGAACCAGGCAGCTGCTTGAATGGGAAATAATCAGCAAGTACCTCATTTTTTATGTGTTATGGTTTGGAGAGTTGTTGGGAATGTCTGTGGGTATCCCTTTCTGCCTCTTTCCTTCCATTGCAGCTGAATCTTATTTCTTGTGTCATTCCCAGCCACACCAACCTCCTACAAGCCCCATCAAGATTTAGAAGAAAAATTAGAAGAACGTGGTATCTGATTACTAAAAAGGGTGGCCAATAGTGCATGTTAAGAATTATGCAACATAACATCCATGAGTGGGAGGATTTCTACAAAGCAGACAGATGGACCCTAAACAAAAGTACCATTTCACTCACATTCAGAAGGGGAACAAATTAATGAGAAAATATCTAACTTTTGTATGCTGAGCATTTAAAAGGGAAAATAGGTCTCCTTGTCAGCAATAAACCAGACTCTGTATTCAATGATGAATTGGAAGTAAATTCATCTAATGAAGATATTTCCTGCTAATTATATGCTAGTAAATTACATCAGGCAAGAAGGAACTTCTTTATATGCCAGATTCAATGAAAACAGATCCTACTCATTTGGAGACAGGCACAAGCATTGCCTAGTCTAAGGCTTAACTGTGTTTAATATGTCTTGTCCTGTATTATAAGCAATCCATTTTTCTTTGCAGATCCAAAGGGCAGCACTCACAGTTTATTTCTAACTGAGGCCTCAAAATGTTTAGTGGTGAAGTTGAGCATTAAAATTTAATGTGCTTATTTATGTTTTGACTTCATATGTAAGTTAGAAAAATGAAATTAACATAGGAAATGGATCATAGAGAAGTGAAACCAATAAGATTCTCTCTACATCAGCATGTAATCCAAACTAAATTTTCTTGCACAGAGTGTCTGGAGGAGAATTATTTGACCGTATTTTAGAACGAGGTGTTTACACTGAAAAGGATGCTAGTATTGTAATTCAGCAAGTCCTAGAAGCAGTACATTATCTTCATGAAAATGGGATAGTACATCGAGATCTAAAGGTATTTTTCTTTAATGATGTATATTCAGATATTGGTGTATTTTACCTACCGTACAAGTCATCCAAGTATCCATTAATTTGCAGTGGCTTTTTAAATCTCACCTGCCTCCTAATATGCAGAGCTGGGAAGAATATGGGCATGAGAATAATGTGTCTTATATTATTCTTTTCTAAACAAAATACATTTATTGCACTTTTTATTCCCCAACTTCAAACCAACTATATGCACAACAAATTAAAATTGTGTACTCTGCTCTTGGTACATCTAGATCAAGTGTTTCAAATTCATGGCCCGTGGGCTGGATGCATCATGTACTGACCATGCCCACCCCCGTTTTAGCGAAGTGGAGGAAAGTCACGATATGTCACATGATGACAATGTGATGATGCAACTTTGACATCCCTATTTAGATTCATTACAGCAATCTTATCTACCAAACAATATTACAGGTAGTCCTCAACTTATGACCACAATTAAGTCCAACATTTCCATTGTTAAGTGAGTTTTGCCCCATTTTACAACCTTTCTTCCCACAATTATTAAGTGAATCAGAGTAAGTAACACAGTTGTTAAATGAATCTGGATTCCCCATTGACTTTGCTTGTTGGAAGGTTGCAAAACGTGATCACATGATCCTGGGCCACTGCAACCATCATAAATACATGTTAGGTACCAAGCATTCAAATTCTGATCCCATGACCATGGGAATGCTGCAGCTGTCATGCGTGTGGAAAATGGCCATAAATCACTTTTTTTAGTGCCATTACTTTGAACAGTCCCTAAATTAATGGTTGTAGGCTGGGGACCACGTGTATTCAGGTAATTAATTTTCACCTTCTTATCCATAGCCTGAAAATTTACTCTACTTAACTCCAGAAGAGGACTCCAAAATTATGATAACAGATTTTGGTTTGTCTAAAATGGAACAGAATGGCATCATGTCTACAGCATGTGGAACTCCAGGATATGTTGGTAAATAAGAACATGGAAATAATTTTTAAATTGAAGTTTTATTAAAAATTACAATTCACAACAATAAAAACTAAAACAAACTAAAAAAGAAAATAAAAAAGAGGAAAAAATAGAAAGTGCAGAAAAAAGAAGTTAGAAAGAAAAGTAGAAAAGAAAAAATAATATAGTAAAGAAACAGAAAATAAATACATTAAAGACTCCCCTTTTCATCACAAGTATGAACAATTTTATTAAATATCACCTTTTTAATAATACAACAAATGATATTTTCTTTTAATATCTCATCTCTTATCTATGAATAAATGCATAAAGTCCCATCATTTCATTCCTGATGTCAGCAAAAGCCCATTAAGGGATACAAGAAATAACAAGATCTATTTTAACTTTGATCAAATAAATCAATTTTCTGTTCCTTCCTTTTACTTTGAACAGCCATGATCTTTAATCTCTTTAAACAATGCTCTAGAATTTATTTGTATATTCTTTTTTATTATTAACACATCAGTCAGGTTTTTTAATAAAAAGTCTTTTCCTTTGTCCACTTTTAAATCAGTCTCAGTATTTATCCATAGAATTGAAGCTATGCTATGGTATACTGATTAAAACAAAACTTATTCAGGAGCTATAAGAGATATGAAGAATATAGACTATGTAGGGCTATGTCAATATATTACAATTTTAACAAATATAATATTGCCTACATTCTATTCAGCTAGTCTGTGATATATATGTGTGTATCCTATATTATACTCCTCAGCCTTCCAGAATAAATAGTGTGTCATTGCTTGTGTCAAGCATGCTATTTTTCTTTGTTTTTGCTACACCGAAAGAATTCTTGAGATAATACAGAATTGATTATTTTTTCAAAGATCATTTGGTCATATCACTGGTAATTTGGGTTTTGTTGTTTGTTCACTGCAGCTCCAGAAGTGTTAGAACAAAAGCCATACAGTAAAGCTGTGGATTGCTGGTCAATTGGAGTTATTACCTACATCCTGTAAGATAATCTGTTAATTACAACAAACTTGCTAATGTCCTTCAAAAACCTTATGTAGTCCCTAGAAAATATATATTAACAATATGCTAAACCCAGATAAAAAGTAGAAAAGAAGCATTAACCCATAGTGGCCTATTCAGAGTAAAAAGAAAACAATAATTACTCTTCACTGCATTTTAGTATCTTCTACTTGGTTGCATGTTTTTGTAACAAGTTTTATAAAGTTTATGATATCTTGGGGTGTGAGAAACACCTTTTCCCAGGGACGTGCAGTCAAGGGAGGCAGGAGAGGCAGAGTCTCACCACTGTCATCATGAAAAGAAAAAAAATGTAAAAGGAAAAAGGCAAGAGCTGAGGTCAGGCTGAGCTAGTTGCTGCCAGAGTCACCATGGATGACTCTGCTTAGTGCGTAACTGTTTAAAAAAGCCTCAAAAAAGTGCCCTCTACAGGAAGAGGCAGGAGAACAACGTGCCTCATCTTGTCTGGTGTTTTATGATCACTCAAGCAGAGTTAAGCAAGGGTTAAAAGTCAAAAAATTCCTGACGTAGATGAGTCCTCCTGCTGCCTCCTGTAGAGGGTGCTTTTTTAGAAGCTTTTTTAAACAGTTAAGCAGAGTCATCCATGGTGACTCTGGCAGCAACTAGCTCAGCCTGACCTCAGCTATTGCCTTTTTCCTTTTACATTTTTTTTCTTTTCATGATGGCAGGCAAGAGCAGCTTGTGTGTGTGTGTTTGTGTGTGTGTATGTGTGTGTGTGTGTGTGTATGTGTGTGTGTGTGTGTTTGAGGGGGGGAGGGAGGGAGAGAGGGAGGAAAGAGGAGAAGGGAGAAGAAAAAGAAAAAAGAAAGATGGAAACTTATTTAGCAAAGAAGAAAAACAAATGATGTCGCTTTAAATCAGAACTGAGCATGCCTGGCTGTGGAATTCTGGGAGTTGAAGTCCACAAGTCTAAAAAAATTGCTGCCTCACCAGCCATAAACCTTACCGCACGTCACTGCCTTTTCCACTACCATTGATTCACCAATTATGGCTATTTCTGGATTGGGAATTGTCCAGGCAGAGCAATTTATGTGCTGGTAACCTCAAGGCTGAAATTATTATAAGTTAGTCTTATTAGGTCTATTCTTAAATCTGTGCCTGCTGCAAAATGCTGGTTACTAAATGTCAAGACCAACAGTGGTTGTTTCTATATCAAGCCAGAATCTACCATAATTTTTAAATAATGTTTAGAAGCTGGATTTCTAATAGGGCATATTCTGTCTTATGTGATGTCTTTGTAGTGTTGCTACTACAACCTGAGACAACGTATTCTTGGCATATGTATTACAACAATGGAATTCCTCATCCAACCCCCATTTTCCCAAGTTTATTGTGTAGCTCTGTACATTTTCAATACGAACTGAAGACCTATCTACTGTACATGTTCAGGTCTTTGGCTAATACTATGTTGTTGTGGTTCCTATATGTCATATTTTTTTCTGGTTGTTGAACTCTATGATGATTTTTTTTTTAAAAAACTGATTCCAAATATAGGAATTTTGGAAGGTTTCCTTCTATAAAAAAAGTTTTATTATAAATTGCTCCTTCACTATAAACGAGATGAACTTGTGTATATTCTATTTACAAATCATATTTTCCTTCCTAGCATTTTTGTGTAAGGTCTGCTATTTTCTGGCTCAAACAATTGTCGATCCATCAGTAACAATAGGAACTTAATAACTAGCTTGGTCGCTGAGCCTGGCATTATAGGTTGAGGGAAGTGGCTGGCCCAAACTCTCCCAAGTTGGCTTTCATGCCTAAGGCTGGATTAGAACTCTGGGTTTCCTAGTTTCCAGCCTGATATCTTAACCACTAGATGAAACTCGTTCTTCCATTTATAATCCATTATATTACAAATATTTATAGATGGATGTGGGAGAGAGAGACAGACAAACAGACAGACTAATCTCTCCTTGGCCTATTTATTTCTTTGTTTTGTTTATGTCTGCATAGTGACAGCACTCAAATAACCTTGGCAGAGAATTATGCAATCTAAGAAACTGTCAGCAGACAATGTATCAGGAATGTGCATAGATGCCTGTCATAAACTTTGTTAATTTGATGAACTAATCAAGTTAACTGTTTATAGCAATTACATCAAGATCAAATATGAACAGAAAGGGCCAGGAAGGAAGGTTAAAGAACACTGTTTGGTCTTTCTTTCTTTCTTTCTTTCTTTCTTTCTTTCTTTCTTTCTTTCTTTCTCTCTCTCTCTCTCTCTCTCTCTCTCTCTCTCTCTATCTATCTCTCTCTCTCTCTCTCTCTCTTTCTCTCTCTCTCTCCCTCTCTCTCTCTTCTTTCACAAGAATGTCAACTTTCCCTGGCTGAGAGTTTTTGGCAGTTCAAATCTCACCACGCTCAAGGTTCACTCAGCCTTCCATCCTTATGAGGTGAGTAAAAAGAGGACCCAGATTGTTGGAGGCAACAGGCTGACTCTGTAAACTGTACTTCCATCAATTCTGTCTAGATGAAAATAACCCAATAAAACATGAAGTCATTAATTTGAAGATATCTGTTCCAAGGATATACTCTAATTTATGATGAACAACGAACCTGGCTTAATACTAAGATGCCATTTATACAGGCTTTATAGATGTTATTCAAAAGACAATGTTCTTTCTTTTCTGGAGCATAATTATGTTTGGGTAGAAACTTGCCTGTTCCATTAGCAACTGACATCCAGTATGAACTCCTGGAACCTCCCATCCTCTTTTATAATTTTGGATTATAGCTACAATGAGCTATGTGTAGTTCAAAATTGCCTTATATTAGGTATATGTCTACTGATCAATCTTTTTGAATTTGCATAGAAAATGAATATAAACCTCTTGTGTCTTTTTCTCTCTCTTTTCCAATTTAATTTAGCCTGTGTGGATACCCTCCTTTCTATGAAGAAACTGAGTCAAAATTGTTTGAGAAGATCAGAGAAGGATACTACGAATTTGACTCTCCATTTTGGGATGATATCTCTGAATCAGGTATTTTTAAGCCTGGGGAAAAAAATCTGCTAGAATTGTGCCTAAAGATGCGTATACACCGTAATTAGGCAACTATTGAATAGTCAAGGGCTTTTTTAAAGTATGTGTTTAATGATTTGGGGAAACTGCTCTGATTCCTGGAACTGCTCTGCCATGGTTTTGATAGATGTGTCTGCGCGTGGCTAAGCAGGGGACAAAAGCTGTTGCAAGCATGTGCAAGATGTTCTGTGATGCTGTATCCCATTGAAGCATTTGAAGGTGCAGATGTTCTTTCAGAACCTGCAGCACAGTTAATCATGTTGATTATTATCAGATGTCTCCTTGTTTCTATTAGATTTTGCTTGAATAATTGAAAACTAATTGATACCATGAATCTTAAATATGCCCTCTTTTTAGAAGAAACAATTTGGTAAAGAAGATTCTAATAATATACACACGTTTTGGAACTCATTGCCATCTTTTTCTATTGGCTAGAGGTGCATGTCATCAGTTTGATCCCTATTACTCAAACCTAATGCTCTGGCAGATTAGTTTTGGCTTCTGGCTTTTGTGCTAAAGCCTCTTTCTCTGTTTCCATCTCTTTTTATTCCTTTTAAACAGCCAAAGATTTCATTTCTCATTTACTCGAGAAGGATCCAAATAAGAGATTTACCTGTGAGAAAGCCCTCAGGCATCCCTGGTGAGATGATTGCTATTGCATTTTTTTATTTAAAAAAGTGCAATTCTGTGATACAGTGAGAAAGTTTGTAATTGTATTCACATGGAATTAGCAGTGGATCATAAAATATAATTGACTTCTCTGATATTTTTGTTTGAATTAATTAGTATGGAGGACAATGTGCACAGGATGCTATTATGTGCTTTAGACTTTAGGTGTCTTAGACTTCAAAAGAGCTGATTTCAGCAAACTTAATGAGAGCTCTGGAAGGATACCATGGATGAAAATCTTAAAGGGCAAAATAACTCAAGAAGCTATGGGAACTCTAAAAAAATGTTATTATAAAAGCCCAATCCAGCACAATATCATGGGAAAAGACAATTAAAAAATCTAAGCAGAAACCACATAATGAACTAAGGCTTGCAAGAAATAAATAAAGTTTTTTCAACATGTAAAAAACAAGGAAAAGGTCAAGGAAACAATCCAATAATGGGAGAAGATAACAAAAGAGTGATGGGCAGCAAGAAGAAAAGCAGGGAGAAAGAACTACTTAATTGATTTTTTTGCAACTGTCTTCACCAAAGGGAAAAAAATAGCCCACCTACCAAAAACAGAACCATAAAAAACACACTAAGAATTCAAATTAAATTAGGTAAGAAAATGGTAATACAATGCCTGTTCATCCTAGACAAGTTCAAATCACTAGGACCAGATAATTTACAACCCAGAGTTCTGAAGGAACTGGCAGACATGATCTTGGAACCAAAATCTTGGAACCAAAATCCTGAAGCAATGGAGAACTACCAGAGAAATGGAAAAGAGCTAACATGGTTCCTATCTTCAAAGGCATTTTTCTGCTCCACTGGCATTTTTCTGCTCCACTAATTTAATTACTTTGTCAAAGGGGGGTGGGGGTGGATCCAGGAAACCATGGACCAATCAGCCTGACAACTATACTTGGGAAGATCCTGGAAAAGATAATCAAGCAACATCTAGAAGTCATAACCAGAAGCCAACATGGATTTGTCAAACAGAGAACATGCCAAACAAATCTTACTGTATCCTTTGACAAAGTAATTAAATTAGTGGAGCAGAAAAATGCCATGGACAAAGTATACTTAGATTTCAATAAGGTATTTGACAAAGTAGATCATAGCATACTAATTCTTGGTAAATTAGAAAAATGTCAGATAGACAGCATCACTATCAGATGGATTTATAACAGGCTGATAAACTGCACTCAACATGTCATCCTCAATGGAACTACATTTACACGGAGGGAAGTATGTAGTGGCATATCCCAAGGTTCTGACTTAGCCACAGGACTCTTCAAAATCCTTAATAATGATTTATATTAGGGGATAGAAGGAGAACTCATCAAATTTCAGACAACACCAAGTTGGCAGAAATAGCTAACACACCAGAAGACAGGCTCAAGATCCAAAAGGATCTTGACAGACTTGAACATTGGGTTCTAGCTAACAAAATGAAATTCAATGGTGAAAAAAAATGGTTTTACACTTAAGCAAGAAAAATCAAATGCACAGGTATAGAATATCTGGCTCAACAGCAGTAACTGTTAAAGGGATCTAGGAATCCTACTGGACAATCACTTAAATATGAGACAGCAGTGTGCTGCAGCCACCAAAAAAGCCAATGCAATCCTAGACTGCATTAATAGAGGGATAGAATCAAGATCACATGAAGTGTTAATACCCCTTTATAATCTTAGAATCTTGGCTTAAACTAATCAAAGAGAGAAGCAATCTGGAATTAAGGAGAAACTTCCTAATAGTGAGGACAATTAACCAGTGGACCAGAAATTATGGGTGCTCCATCACTGGAGGTTTTTAAGAAGAGGCTAGACAGACACTTGTCTGAAGTGGTATAGGTTGCCCTGTTTAAACAGGTGCCTGGACTAGAAGACCTTCAACGTCCCTTCCAGCTAGCTCTATTCTATTCTATTAAACAGTTCTGGAAGAGTCAGCCTATACAAAATCAAAAACCTTGGGGGGAAAACCTTGCATCTGGCATAGTAACCGTCCTTTGAACTGTGCAAAGCTTCAAAGGGATAATCACTTTAGCAATGCTTTGAATGATGCAGTTTTACAAAGTAGAACAGTTTACTATAACATCAAAATACCCACTTATTTTACTTCGCCTTACACTTGAGCTTTCCCTATCTTCCAATAGTGCATGCAAAAATCTCTGCTGATTCCGGGAAATGCAGGTGAAGGCTTCAAGGTGATACAATTCACCTTATTAAGTACAATACATCTCTGCAAAATTATGTTGCCTATGCTAAAGTACCTTTTTGAGACAAACCCAAACCATTCGCACATAGAAAGATGTCTAGCTAGAAGTTACAAGAATGCAATATGTATCACTCACAAACACCATCTGTCTACATGCCTGTTCTCCTCTTACTTCATCTGCAGGATTGATGGAAACACAGCTCTCTACTGTGACATCTATCCATCTGTCAGTGTACAGATCCAAAAAAACTTTGCAAAAAGCAGGTGGAAGGTAAGTAACTTGATGTTGTTGTCCTGACATTTTATGCACTGGTGCTCTTCTATCATGGAGCATGGAGATAAAATTTCCATTAGACCTCTCATTCCAAAAGTCTCATAAAATAATATTGCTCAGATAGCTGAGCATTTAATATAATTTTGGGTGTCTCATAAAATAATATTGCTCAGATAGCTGAGCATTTAATATAATTTTGGGTGTGTCATATGGTTCAAAGTATAAAATGAATTTCCTTAGTGGATACAGAAATATTTGGCAATTTGTTATATAAAGGGTTGTATGAAGGGTTGTATAAGGGGTTGTATAAGGGGTTGTATAAGGGGTTGTATAAGGGGTTGTTATGTAAAAGATTAAATAAAGGGTGGGGACACAATGGCTCAGTGGTTACAGATGCTCAGCTTGTCAGCTGGAAAGCTGGCAGGCCAAGTTCAAGGCCCAAGCACTGTGCAATAGGGTGAACTCCTGTTCTTTGCTCCAGCTCCTACTCAACTATCTGTTCAAAAGCATGCAAATGTGAGTAAATTAATAGGTATCACTATTGGTGGGAAGATAACTCTGTGCACTTTTGCCATGTGGTCAGACAATGCTGGCTTCTTCTGCCAAGAAATAAAGATCAGCACCGCCTCCTAGAGTTGGACATGACCTGACCTTTACCTTTTATATAAAGGGTAACAAATAGAAAAGGCTCTTTCAATTTCAAAAGATCCATCTCTCAAATTATGACATCTTAATTGCAAAATTTAGACTGCAGAAATAGGTGGGTGGGAGACCATTGGGTGCTTTTCTCCTTTTTAAGGTTAGTTTTTTGGGGAGAGAGTTCTTATTACGTATTATTTCTTTAATGTATTGTGACTTACCCAGAGTCATTTGGATTTGAGGATTGATAGAGATAAGAGATATATCGTATTTTTCAGAGTATAAGACACACCTTTTTCCCTTATAAAAGAGGGTGAAAATCAGGGTGCATCTTATACACTGAATACAGCATTTTTGGCCTCTCAAAACCCTGCCCCCTTTGCAAAATTGGCCGTGCATAGCCTTTAGGAGGCTTCCAGAGTGCTCCTGGGGGCTGGACAGGGCAAAAATGACAAACAATTGGCTGGTTTTGCTCATTTTTGCCCCCCTCCCCCACTGCCCAGGAACACTCTATAAGCCTCCTAAAGGCTATGCATGCTCTTTTTTGACAAAAATGGGCCTGTTTTCACAAAAAACAGGCTGTTTTTGAGAGGTTTGCAGAGTGCAAAAACTTTTTTTAAAATTTGCCTCTTCAAAATCTTGGTGCATCTTATACTCCAAAAAATAAGGTAAGAAAGTTTTAGAAGCACTTACTAGGAAGTAAGTTGAACATAGGATCATTTGATCTCAGACAAGCTTGCATAAAATTGTATTCCAAGCATTTTTGTAAATGTTTGTTTGCAGGGGCAGACAAAAATATTTTGTAACTGACTTACAATTTTGTAAAAAATTATTTTAATTGCCAGGGCATCAGGGAGCATTTTGATGTCATGATGACTTCAACAGATCCCATAGAGTACTTTTAAGACCATTTTTTCATCTTGAGAATAGTGGAAAATCTGTTTTAGCTGCGCCATGCCAGATTCAAATTCCATGTCAAATTCCTGTTAAGACACTCTTCCACAAGAGGTGTAACAAGAATAAAATATAGATCTGAATTACATTGGCCAAATTTCAAAAGTTTCGAAAGGGTCAGACAAAAATAAGTATAAAGCTGCTTATAGTTTGTGTTCCGTGGTTTGTCTACTTTTGTTTTATTGTACTCCATTCTCAAGCATTCATACCATATTTATATAAATACAGTAACAGCTAAGTTTCCTTGTTACTTTTTACCTATAGTAAATGGAGTACTAGTGAGATAGCAATAGCAATAGCAGTTAGACTTATATACCGCTTCATAGGGCTTTCAGCCCTCTCTAAGCGGTTTACAGAGTTGGCATATTGCCCCCACAATCTGGGTCCTCATTTTACCCACCTCAGCAGGATGGAAGGCTGAGATTTGAACAGCCGAACTGCAGAACTAGTAGTCAGCTGAAGTGGCTGCAGTACTGCACCCTACCCACTGTGCCACCTCAGCTCTTCACAAGAACTTGAGGTGTGTTTCCAGGTAAATCTCCCTAGGTAAATTTTCAGCAGCAGCTTATGAACATAGCATTCTTTATTCTGGTTTTATAGAGAAATTATGGTATATAATTCTCATAAATCTGTTCATCTTCTCCTTTACTAGCAAGCCTTCAATGCTGCAGCTGTGGTCCATCATATGAAGAAACTGCACATGAATGGTCATCATGCAGAGGACAATGTCAAAAGCCAAGTGCAAGTACAAATTACATCAACGCCTAATACATCATCCATTACTTATAAGGAACAATCAAGTCAAGAAACCAAAAATTTGATCCCTGTAATATCCTATCAGAATACTTCAGATCTTCATGGCCTACATGCCAAGAAGACAGAAAGCAAATATTTAGATAACCCGGGGAGCACATCAGTCCATATGACTTCTGTAACTACAACAGACAGCCAGAGCCATCCAAGCAGACCTTCAGTTAGCTGTACTCCAGAAGGTGGGACGCGAGACAAAGTGAAGGCGACTTTTTGCTCAGAAGCAGTACTCATAAAAAGAGATGCCAAGACACAGTAAGTGTCCTTTGGGATGGTCAAACTAAGTTTCGAATTGCCAAGTAGAGATTTCAGTAGCTTTCCCAATCTGCTATTTCCAATTGGAGGCTTCACTATCTAGATAGTGTAGTAATTGGGGTATCAGCGGATTTGAACATTTGGTGAACAATTGAGAAAGTTGGTGTAAGTAATGTGGCATCAGGAAAGGTGGAGATAAAAGGCAAAAATCCCTCTTTGAGGAAGATGGGAAATAAATAAATAAATAAATAAATAAATAAATAAATAAATAAATAAATAAATAAATAAATAAATAAATAAATAAATAAATAAGGATTAGGGAACTAGCAATTTCTATTTCACTTATTTTGAAATGCGTAAATTTCCTTTATTCTACTTGTTCAAAAAAGGGAACTTATGATATAACAATAAGAGAAACAACTGTTGTAGTAAATAAATGAATAATAATAATCTTGTATAACAATACAATATTTAATAATGAAAAATAAGGAACATCATTATCGTCCAATTATTTTTAGAATGAAAATCTCTGGTCATTAAATAGTAGCTAGAGTTTATGGAAGGTAACTTATCAATTGAATCTGAAAGCATAGTATAAAATGAACTATGCGGATTGGCATATCTCATAACCATAAAAAGCTCTATGATTGCATTGATCAATTCAATGACAGTTGTATTATGATTTTATCTGTCTACATGAAAAGGTCAGGTGGAAGAAGCATGGTCTGAATATACATTGTCATCTTCCTCCATAATGTGAAACCTTTGCAGTGCACATATAGTATCACTGCATGCATAGTGGAAGAACATTCAGAATAGAAAGTCAGATAACTCCACTTGTACTGCATTAATCCTGTTGAATTCCACTGAGCAGAACAGATATGCATCATATGAAGTTGATGGCAGTTTACATCATCTTTCCAAGCCTTTGTACAATATACAGATATATGTATATTGTACAAAGACACACACACACACACACACACATATATATATGTGTGTGTGTTTGTGTGTGTGTGTGTGTATATATATGTATGTATGTATGTATGTATGTATGTATGTATGTATGTATGTATGTATAGTGTGTGTATGTGTGTATGTAATGCATCTTACACTAATTGCAAACAACAGTTTTTGCTTTGTTTTCCTTTCAATTTTCTCTTTCTCTTTCAAACTCAGTCACTTCAACTCAGAAGTCCTTGTTCCAGTAAAAGCCACTAATCACACCTATTTTGGCAGTGGTCAAACTGGTGTTTGCTTGGTAATGTGATTGGAAAAAAACCTACTATATGTATAAAACATATACCTTTACAGGTATGTATATGTGTACAATTCATGTTCACTTTTCTAGCAAAGAATAGTGAAGCATTTAAATATTGCCACGATTTCATGATCCCCCAATTATGTCAGCAGTTTTGTTCATAGAAAGGTGTGTACCCCAGCCTTCACTATGGAGATGCCAGGACTACTTTGCCCAAGCTGGCCAAGTAGGGAGGCACGAAAAAACAAACTTCAATGAGCAGCTTGTTTTACAGATACCCTGAGACCAATGTGGTGGGTTTCTACCAATTCGGCCTGGTTCGGCCAAACTGGTAGTTGCTTGGCAACCTGGGCCGCTGGAACCAGCAATGACCCAAGCCTGCCACACCCCCAAATCAGTTTTCTTGGCAGAACCATAGGTGCCATCTTGTTTTTTGTTTCTGCATATGCACAGTGCAATTTTAGTTGTTATGCATATGCACACGAACGGCACACCCCTGAGCAAACCAGCAGTAATCTCTGCTGGAACCCACCACTGCCTGAGACCATGTATCTTTTTGCAGAAATGTGTATTGTATATATTTCTTCCAAGCTGAGTTCTTTATTGTTTCCACAACTATAGACAGAATCTTACCAGACTAAACACTACTGTCTGCATTACTGTTGTATACTCTGAGAAATATTAGGGAGGAGTAGTCTTCACCCTCTTTCTCTCACACAAAATATCTGGACTGAATTGTCTCTTTTTTCTCTGGAATACACCCCTTGCCTTCTTGAAATCCAGCTTGCTACATTCCATTACTGACCATAAAATTATCTAGGATATGCCTTGTTCCAGACAGCTACCGTGAATTAACAAATTGTTAAATTTTCCATTATATGATTATATTTTATATTATATATTGTTTTCATCACATAGTTTATAGTCTCAATATTAAGATTGTTTATATATAGATTTACTATTTTAATATATTGTAATAGCAACACTAGATTTTAGATATCTTTTATAGATTTCACTGAAACAATAGTAATTTTTATTGATGTTATTGTATGCTCTTCTATAACTCAATAAAATAAATACAAGTTAAAAAAACCTGATTTTTATGAGACTTTATAGTTATCATTTTAATAACAGTATAAATAAGTATAGCAATTCTTATAATTAATTTAGTTTTTATAAGAAAATGAAAACAGACAGAAAACAATTTTCGGTTGGAAATTATTATATTGTGCATAAAACTATATAGTAGTTTTTGCCAAGTTACTTTCTTCACCACAACTAGGTAAGAACAATAAATCTCAACAAATCTTTTTTTTTTCAAAAGAAACCAAGATTTCCTGGAAAACTTTTTTCCCAATAAAATGCAGATCACATGATTTCTATTTTTCTCCTCTCTTTTCAGAAGGGCTGCTTGATATTCCTATTGAAAACTGACCATCAAATATCAACCAAGCAGAAAGGGAAGGCCTGTCTTGAACAATGCCATGGAGGACTGTGTTCCTAGATGCCCACAGCAGATACTTTCTATAAAGCACATCCATAGAACTGAAGAGTTCATATGGTTCAACTATTTTGAAATATTAGAGGGTTGTTTCATATAAACTGGGAAACAATTCTTAAAAGAAAGGTTCTGTAATCAGTGGGTAAACATGATCAAACTCTTTATCGGGAGGGTGGGGATTCATGTTTGTACATCTGTGCTTGTTCAGTAGACTAAAGAGCAGTTGCAAGGGGTACAGTGTTGTTTTTGTGTTGAGTCCATTAGACCAGTTGGTTGAAGCAGAAAATATCCCATGCTGGCTTGCTTGTGGCCCTTTAATTCATGATACGGAAGCAATTTGCTAAGAATGCTTGTTGGCACTGCTATTTCTTCCAGCACTGTTTGCATGAGTTGATTCCACAGGAAGGAAGGGGGCACCGTCTCTACTTCATTCATTAATTTTTGCTTGTCAGTTCTGGAATTGCACATGTAATATACATTGTTCAATAAAGTTTGTCGGTTCTTAAATGCCTGACAGTTATTTATTGATGGACTAATGTAGGTCACCAATCTCTCAGTCTCAGATTTGTTTCTGGCCGTACAAGTAGTTCCCCAACTTACACAATGGAGCCCAGAATTTCTGTTGTTAAGTGAGTCATTTGTTAAGCAAGTTTTGTCCCATTTTATGACCTTTCTTGCCCCAGATGTTAAGTGAATCACTGCAGTTAGTACATTTAGTAACCCGGTTGTTAAGTGAATCTGGCTTCCCCATTGACTTTGCATTTCAGAAGGTCCCACAAGGAGATGACATGATACCAGATCACTGCAATGGTCATAAACATGAACCAGTTGCCAAGTATTTAAATTTTGATCACGTGACCATGGGACTGCTGCAACAGTCGTAACTGTGAAAAACGGTCATAAATCATTGTTTTTGTGCCATTGTAAGTTTGAATGGTCACTAAATGAACTGTGGTTTATCTGCAAAAAGCTGTTTTGTATTTGTAAAAAGAATTAGTGGTGGATAAAAAGATAAAAAAGTCTGGGCTATGAAATCTAAGAAACAGACACCATTGTTCATTTATATTGCTTTCTTAATCTTGCTTAAATCCAGATACTGCTTGGATAGAACTCATGCAAAAGTACATCTTCCATTTTTTTAAAAAAAAAATGCTATCAGCAACATTTGAATTCAAGAGATTAATTTTAAATATAAAGGTGTCTTGGAATGCTAGAGCAAATAAATTAGTACACGCATTTCTGGGTTTTCCCCCCCTAAAGCTTAACCTATAGCAATAGCAATATTTCAAAGCTAGCTTTTTAAAATAAAAGATGGAAATGTTTGGGTTTTTTTTGCACATATGAAGAAAGCAATCTTGATAAATTAGGAAGAGGAAAGGATTCATCAGGAAAGGAGAAGAAACTGTTTTAATCTGTGCAACTGGAATAATATGCAACTCGTTGACTGATATGATCACGAATTGATTCCACTTTTTTTTCCAGGCCTTCCAGCTTGGCTGACTTGAGGATGAAGGCACTGTTACTCTCCTGTAGTTCTGTTTCTAAAGCTGAGGAATGAAACAGAAATAAGTTAGATGCAAATAAACTACTTTTCCTCTTTAATTCATTACAACGCTATATAGGTGATCATTCAGCCGGTTCTGTTTTTCTATAATATCTTTTAACATGTATTTTTTCATGCAATATCTGTTCAATCTAATAAGACACCTCATATGCAAAAACTATGGGCTGCACATGTTTGCCCCTCCCTCTTAATCTTTGTAGATCCGTTCCACCACCTCAGTTCCTAACTATCCTGTATTGAATGTTAAATGAGAACAATTCTACTGATATTGGTTTGAAATATGGTAAAATTCTATGAATAGGATACCCTGCTTAGCTTTCTGATTTTGCTGAATTTTGCTCAAGCAAATATCAGTAGAATTGGTCAAACTAAATTAAGCAAAAGAAGAACATCACAGAACAGAATATTTGCAACTCAGGGTTGAACTGTGGGATCCTTGGGTTTCGCTGAGCTTGGTTGTTTTCTCTTAGACATTTCATTACCAAACTAGGTAATGCCATCAGTGCAAGAAAGGAGTAGGGTTTGCTCTCTTTTTATATATTATTGGCTTGCCTTGTCAATGTTCATGGGAGTGTTCTTGGTGGTTCCTTGATTAGGCTGTTATTTATGGTTAGCTTATTTGTTTGAGTTGGTAGTTCCTTGATTGGGATATTGTTTACTTCCTGATTGCTGGTCTAGTATTAATCTTGCCATTAACATCTAGATAAACTCAGATTACTCAACCAATTTATTATAAGTATTTATATAGTAAATCCTCTACATAGCATTATCTGTTGTTTTATGAAGCAAAGTAATTATCCCTAGCACTATTTCCATCTAGATACCATATTTTTCTTGCCCATAACAATAGCTATAAAGAAATTCATTCAGCTTCCCTAAATGATTGGCAGAACATGACCCAACATTAAGGAACTGGTGTCTGTCACATAGCATCCAAAACCAGTTTTGCCTTTTGTCTGAAAAACTCTCATCTCCTTCTGGTAGGACCAAATGAATGTGGACATTGACGTCAGCCAGCACTGGTTAATGTATTCTCATCATGTTTTGCATGAGAAATTGTCTGGTGGCCTATTTTGTAATATCAACATTCCTCACTGCATTCAACCAACGCTGAGCAATAGTAACTGCTTCTCATCAGCCAGCTGCTAAATCTTTGGTTCTGAAAGGCACCTTCAATGAAAGACATTCATTAGAGGTACAGCTTTATCAATGGAAATAGTAGTGCTTCTTTTAAAAAATAATATCTCTGGCTTTGAGCCACTTAGTTATTCATACTACACCTGCCACAGGAGTCAGAGAATTTTGTCTACACCCTGGCTGCTTCCCAAAACATATTGAGCAAAGTTATTAGAACTGAAAGCTTTAAACTGAAGTATCCAAATAGAACATCAAAAGACTGACTTGGCAAGCCATTATTATGGAACAAATCTGTGATTGGCATATAACACAGTATTTATATTCTTTCTGAATGTCCATCCCATTAAAAGGGCAAGCTGAAATGCCTCACAGGATCACTATAAAAGCTTTTCATCTCTGTCTCTCTATAAAATCCTTACAGTAGCCTAGAAATGATGTATCCAGATTTAAATGTGAAAAGTACATCCATGTTTAGCATATACTTGGTATGAAATTGATTACATGAAATTATTATGCATGAAATTCTGCAATATTAAATATATTTCAATTGTTAATTTATCAACCTTGATATTATTTTAAAAATTTGCAATCCTGTATGGAATGCCAAGGCAATGAAGATAAGAGTTGTGAGGTTATTTCTGATTTGGAGAGTTGCCATGCAGGTAATCCTTACCAGACATTTTGGCCATCATATTCAATGCTTCATTCAACAATGTGTTGGCCTCTGTATGGGCACTTTGAATTCTGTCACCTTGGATGCCTAAATTTGACCCTTGTCCCATTCGCATCTTCAGGTCCATGTATTTGCCATTCAATTGTTCAAATACCTGGGGTGGGGGAGGGGAGAGGAAAATGAGAACTAGTCAAACTTCCAATGGATATGTTGAGTAGATAACATCAGAATTCCCAACTCCAAATCTTCAAACCTGACACCATATGATGTTAGATAGCATTCTACTTAATCAGTGTTCCATTTATAAGTGTGTCAGATTACTAAACACTGCTTTTCCCTTTTGCCTATTCCTTTTTTTCTTCAAAAAGTGGCAATTCTTTTTCACAATAGTTTTCTGATTTCTCCTGGCTTCACAGAACACGCCTTCTTTTCACTGTGATATTTTCCAGTTTGTCCACTTTGAAGAGTTTTTTTCCCCCCTCATATTCCCAAGCCAAATTCATGCCTCTTTTATATAAAGATGACAACTACATTGAACAAGTTTTGTTTGTTCTTCAATAATCAATTGTTTTATTGAATATAATCAAACAACGTTTGATAAGCCAAATACCCTTGTCATTAACCATTTTTATTTGCAAATAATTTATCTGGGACCTATGATATTCTCTGGGTACGACTGGAAATAATGAGAAGCCAAAGACTCTTAATTTCCCTTGCTACGTGTTATCTTTCCTTCTTTTGTAATTAAAATAATTTCAGGTAGGACATGGAATCTAGCAAGCAGAAAAGAAGACGACTTGGTGGCACATTGTTATCCAAGGATGTCATGTTAGAGAATCACGTTAAATTATAATTGTAATGAACAAATTCTGTTTGTTCTTCAATATCAATATTGAATATCTTCAATATTCTTGTTTAAGCCTATAATTAAACAAATCTTGGCAAGGCAGATTGTCATTGTACTGAAGAACAAATAAAATGAAGTGTGAGACAGATAGTAAGAAGTAATTTCAGAGTTTGTCCTTGGCTGAATGGGTACGACATGATTGGTCATGTGACTCTGTGATGGCCATTTTCTGGGAGTGTACAGAGTATGTTCTAAAAAATGCAAAAGGGACTATTGGCCTAAGAAGTTTGGGGACTTTTGTATTAGAGTGAATAGCCAATGTCATTGACAAGTCTCATGGCTAAACTGAGACAGGAGATCAGAACATTTAGCAAGTATTTTTCCCAAAGGCTGCTGAGCAATACTGTAGCTTAAAGCATGCAACCCACTAAAGTAATTCCCTATTTCTATACCTGCTGAGTGGTTTTTGCTTGTGCATGGGCTTCTGTTGCTTGTTGCTGGGCATCTGCAGCCAATAACTGATTCTGGCTTGCCTTGTGCTGTAACTGGACAAGCGTCTCAGTGAAACTATCCAGTTGATTAGTGATGTCCCGCACATTCTCCTGAGCTGGAGTAAGGATAGTCTGGATCTGAACATTCCAAAAATGAAACTTTTTTAGAAATTTTATAAGAATCCCTGAAAAAAAATACTGGGTACATAAACAAGGAATATTCTATTAAGGTAATAAAGTAATCAGCTATGGGGACCACTATTCGAGGAAACAATGGAGGTTTATCAATATGAAAGGAGAGCAGGCTGGTTTAGAGTGAACTTAGATGTTCAATGTCAGAATCTAAGCACAAATCACTTACTTCTTCAAGGCGATTTTGAATATTTTGGAGGGGGAAAGCAGAGTCCTGAATGGTAAGTTCAGCTTCTTGAAGTGCTATTTCTCCTTGTTTCAATTTCTGCAGCACATCATCCACATTGCCCTCAATAGTACTGGCCTGGTTCCTAAGAAAATATTATGGTAAAGAAATAAAAAAGTGTTATTTTCTTTTCAAAAAGATGTCATTTATAAGTAATATATAATGATGACCTAGTGAACAGAATATGAACACATGCAATAAAAAAGCAGCATAACATTACAGCTTCCAAAAAAGGAGAGATAAAAGTTTTAGGACCATTAAAATAGTATTAATATATAATTTTTGCAATCTACAAAACCTAGGCAGCAGTCAGGAAAAGATGTAATCTGAAAGTAAGATTTTCCACTAAGAAAGGCTGGGTGCCAAAGAATTGAGGCCTTTGAACTATGGTGAACTATGAATTGGCTGGATGGAGTCACTGAAGCAGTAGGTGTGAGCTTAAATGGATTCCAGAGGATGGTAGAGGACAGGAAGGCCTGGAGGAACATTGTCCATGGGGTCATGATGAGTCAGACATGACTTCGCAACTAACAACAACATACTATATGTTTCAATTTAATTAATATAATACATAATCAAGAAGGATAAATGATCCAGTTAAAGGAACTTATGGGTTTCATATTAAACTACCGCCCAAAATACACAGGAACAATTACTTAATGAAAGTTCCAGAAGACATTTTTTGTACATAGGATTTCCCCAAATTTTAAAATTATATACTTTTTCAAAAAGAACTTCTAAATGATACTATAAATAAGCTTATGTCAAATATCACTTTAACAATGAATTTATTTTCCTCTTCTCCAAAGCTATCAAACTCTTGGTCCCAAATTGGAGAATGAAATACTATGTATACTAATTTAATCTCCTGAATGGAAAGCAAAATATAAATTTAACTGAAAAAGAAATGAATATTACCTGGCTTCTTCAGCTTCCTGCTGAAGCTGTTTGGCCTTAGCTATGTCTCCAGCAGTTTGGGCAATGATACTATCAGGACATTGCAGCTTAGCAATCAAATTCTGAATCTCAGTGATTTTCCTGAGAATTGTGCCAGTGTCAATTGGAAGATTAAGGGACAGGATGTAATTGCTCACTTGCTGAATCGTGGTAGCATCAGCATCTGGATCTGGAAAAAAAATACAGTAAGCAATCTAACCAAGATGAACTGCATCTCTAATTCAATCAATAAAATATTTGTGATAAGCCTAGATCCCCATGGCATGGATATTTAAATACATGGTAGATCGACCAGCCTTTGCAGTGCCATAAATAAGCTTTTAGGTTATAAAGAAAATTAGGGTTTTAAAGCAAGCCAAATAAAACAAATATTATATCATGAGGAATAGTGAGGTGAGCAGCTGATCCAATTAAACAAAACAAACTTTGCTAGACACAAATATTGCAAAAGCATGTCAAAATACAAGTAGCAAAGGACTTCCAAAATCCAATTAGTGTGAAATATCTATTAACATCAGCTGGAAAGAAAACACTTATCAATATATCAACAAAGGTTCAGTAGATTTGTAAAAAATGAAGGCTATGGTTTTTATACAGATGATGCTTTGATTATGTACATGTGTACAATTTTCTGAATTAAAAGAAAAAAACATTACCACACCAAATGTACCGCTAACATATGGAACCTTGAGAGCACATATAAATTATATTTTCTCATTGTCCAGGACAGATAATCTCACCTGCTATGTACAGAAATGTGGTGACTTAGCAGAGAAAGAGTTTCAATAGAGGGTATGAGCTGAAAGACATATTACAAGTATACTTTCAAGAAAATGGCAGGCCAGATTTTGTTGAATGCTTTGAAGATGAGGAGTGGCTGCAGAAAGTTCTCATGTTTTTCATCACATAAACCAGTTGAACAATACTATACAGGGCAGTGGTGGGTTTGTACTGGTTTTACTACTGGATCGCTTGTGCGTGCATGCTCTGTCGTGCGCGTGACACTTCTGTGCATGCACAGAAGTGTCCGGGCAGGTGGGCGAAGCCTCTTGCCGCCACCATTACCAGTTTGGCTGAACCGGGAACATCCAACCATCCAAATGTTTTGAGTTCAAGTGACAAGATTTGCATTTTTCAACAAGCCTGCCAGATGAAACCAGAATGTTAGAATACTGTTATTAATACAACCAACACCAACCTGATATGGTAAAAAGATATAATAACACTCAAGTTTTATAAATAATTCCAGCATGACACATAGACATTTCTATTAAATCTTTACTCACAATATGATTTGCCTTGACTCTAAAGAGAGCTCCCACATATTTTAAGTATAATATGGAATGAAATCCACCTCATAACCTTTTGGATAATATTCTGTAAAATTTCAATTATTATGTAAAAATAATTCTATTTTAATTCTGTCAAATATAGAAAAGAAAAAATTGATAGCATATATTAGTGCTTAAAAAATTGGGGTCAGAGGCATTGTGATTCACCACTGTTTGCTAGAGTGGAAAAAACTTTATAAAATGTCTTTGAATAGATGAAAATGTGTTCCATGTTTTTCATTTGCTCAGTTCCAAAGGACTTGAAACAAGCATGTGTAAACTCATTAATTTGGAGAATTTGTTTTTGAAACTTGTTCCTGGAAATTTCTGAACCATTCTCAGGATAGCATGAAAGTTTTATATGATCCCAAAACATGTACACAATTCAGTTTCAGGAATGAAATCTTCCATAGAATTTTAGAACATTCCATCCTGGCCTGAATAGAATAAAATATAGGATTAATTTGGTTGTTAATTTTAATTTAATTTTTAAATTTTTATTGTAAAGATCAATTGGGGGCGGGGGGTTGGATATTTTATTTAATGTCCCTTTTAATTTTGGTAATATGTGTTTTCTTTTATGTTCTACGCCACCCTGAGTCCTTGGGAGAAGGGCGGCATATAAACCCAATAAACTTAAACCTAAACCATCCCCAAACAGTGAGTTTTGCACATCCAAAACTTAAAGTAACCTAAAACCAAATAACCTCTGTAGGGAAAGGTGACGGGTCCCTATTCATATTGTATTAAAAGATATATTGAAATGTTGAGAGCATGTTATGGATATTCTTAGCGTTGGAAAGGTCCTTAAAAGTCTTCTAACCCAATCCCAACTCACAGCACACTGCCAGGCGTTGAGTCATTCATTCACAAGCACAGGCACACATGCCCACCACTCATACAAATGGAGCTGCACACATACGCATATGCTCTTCATTCATGCAGACCCCTCTCCCCTCCCCCCACCGGTCTGCAAAGCCAGAAAGGTTGGGGAACTCTGTTCTAGTGCAACTGACTGCATAAGCAGGAAAGCCTATACCATTTCAAACAAATGGTTTGAAAATCTCTTCATAAAAACCTCCACTGTTGGAACACCTACAAGTTCTGGAGACAAGTAGTTCCGCTGGTTAATTGTTCTCATTGTCAGGAAATTTCTCCTTAGTTCTAGTTAGTTTTGTCCTTGATAAGTTTCCATCCATTGCTTCTTGTCCTGTCTTCAGGTATTTGGAGAATAGGTTGACCACCTCTTCTTTGTAGCAGCCCCTCAAATATTGGAGTACTGCTCATTTTTTCTATCATTTTCTCCCATTAATTGGCCAATCATTTCTTTGACTTTTTTGTTGTTTTTTACATGTTGGAAGAAGCTTGGTTTTAACTTTTGTTGCAAGCCTGAATTCATTTTGAGCCTTAGCTTTCTTGACTTCATCTTTGCAGGTAGAGGCTACTTGCTGATATTCTGCTTTATGTATGTACCCCTCTTTTCACCTTTTATCCTTGTCCTTTTTTATCTTTTAGTTTATCCAAGTATTCTTCGTGGTTTCTTTTGAGATCTCCTATTTTTCTTCTTCATTGTTATACTGGGATTTTATAATTTCACATTACAAAGTTTCCCAGGTTTCATGGTTGTTTTTCCCTTGAAAATTCTTATCCATGTAATCCTTCTCAAGCTCTCTCTAAGTTTATTGAAATCAGCTGTCTTGAAGTGCAAGGTCGTAGTTTGACTTTGTTCTATTGCTTGTCCTTGCACAACATTTAATTCCAAAATTGTATGACAATTTCTCTCCCCCTCCAAGGTACTTGTAATTTCAACACCTTCTACCATTTATTTTCTGTTAGTGAGAATTAAGTCCCGTATGGCTGACTTTCTAGTTCCGTTTTCTAACTTGTGGGAGAGAAAATTGTCTGCTAGGTTTGTCAGAAATCTGTTTGATCTTTCACTAGATTCAGAGTTTGTATACCACTTTATATCAGGGTAGTTAAACTTCCCTATTACTATTATAGTGTACATCCTATATATCTTAGTTGACTGACTAGCAAAATGTTTATCTATTTTCTCTGGTTGGTTGGCCTTTAGTATACATCTATGGCAAAGGCATTCTTTTTTTCCCTTTTATATTGACTTAAATGCATTCAAGATGCAGTTTTTAATCATTGTTCTGCTGTATTTCTGTAGAGATATAATTATTTATTATATATAACACAACTCAACCTCCTCTTTTATTCAGTCTTTTTTAAAAACACAATTTCGATCCCTCTAGCTATATATTCCGTTCATGGATTTCATCCTACCAAGTTTCTGTAATGGCAACAATATCACATTTACCTTAATGTACTTAGATTCATTTATTCCATATACTTTGTGCATTGATGTATAGGCATTTTAGTCCTTTTAGACTGACCTCATGTTTTGTGTCTGAGTTCTCCTTCATCCTTATCACCTGTTTGATTAGTGCACATAATAGGGCACACACTATCAAAAGCTTGATTTTTCCTAACTACAACCTTAATATTCTTAACTGCACACATCTATGTTAGAAACACTGACAATCCAATTAGTTTTAGATTGCTGGGGACAAACATGTTCTGTATCAATTATCTCCCTGTCCCTATCTGTCTCATAAAGGTCATGACAGATGCAGTCAGTCAAAAGACATCAAGATGGTAGACTCCAGATCCAGATGCAAAAGGTCATGGAAAAGGAAAGCTAATTTGGAAGGGGGAGGAAAGATGACTGGCTCAGAAATAGATTTAAAAGTCCAAGAATAGTAGGAAAGACAAAGAAAAGCTATCCACGAGCAAGCATTAAAAAGAAAAGGCATAAGCCAACATTGGCAGCTGAATCAGTATGAGGAAAAAAGCTGGAAAATTCACCATGAGTATCTGAGAAGCAATTGGAGATCTAGTCCATGAGCTAAAAGATAGTAGAAGAGAGAGAGGGGAGTTAAATGGATTGAAATCCTGACCCAAGCAACTATCTATAGAAAACAGAAACAGAGTACATTTTAGCAGTGTGGTAGAATTGTTAGTTTTCTGGACTACTCAGTCAATAGCTTAGAATTGTATCAGTCAGTATCCAGTTCATGGTTCTGTATGTTTTAAGTAAATGCTGTAAGATTTAAGTAAATGCTCCAAAAATATTCATAATTAGAGGCAGGAGGTGTATACACACACACACACACACACACACACTGTATATGTGTGTGTATGTGTATGTGTACGTACGTACGTATGTATGTATGTATTCTTGGATACTCTAGGAGGGAAGGAAGTCTCCCTTAAGAGTTCCAACTGTTAGTCAAGAGTTGGGCAGCAGACAGATGAGAATACATTCTCTATTAATGGGAAGAGATTCCCTATGGGAAAGCCGCCATTGAATTTGGCTTCTGAGTAACAGCAGGTGCAACAAGAAAGTTACATCACATAGAGCAAAGAGATTGACTACTGAAAGGTATGGCTTGTTAAAATGTTGGAACTTCTGATTTTTACCTGATAGGAAATTGCGAACTTGACGAATGAACTGCTGAGTGCGCTGGGTATCTGCCTCTATCTGTGTCCTGATGATGTTCATTTGGTTTCTCAGTTTTTGGGCATTTGTCTGAATCTTGCTTGAAGCTATTTCAGCAGCTCTGATCTGTTAATAGGTGAGACAAATTCCATTTCCATATGGTATTTAATATAGCTCCTAAATGTTTCAACATTGTTCCACATGGGTTCACAAGCAGTAATATTCATCCCCCCACCCCACCCCCAGGTATTAATTACCCCATTCATTTCTAGTATTTCAGATGCAAGTTTCTCGTTAAAAATAATGCATGGAAAATGTGAATGTTCAAATAGGAAATAAATGGCATTGTTTAAGCACTTGTTATGTTTTTATAATGCATGTATTTTTCCTATTTGTTGTTCTTGCTTCTTATATTTGTTTGTTATGATTTTGAAAGCAATAAAAATTATATATAAAAATAGCTTTAAAACTTTAAAACACTTTAAGATTACAGGTAGTCCTTGATTTATGAACATTACAGGGATCAGTTTCCATTGTAAAACAAGGTGATTTTTATGTGAGTTACACATGACTTTATGATCTTCTTTACCTTTTTAAGAGAATTAATGTGCTATTAAGTGAAACATGGTTGTTAAGCAAATCCACTTAACATTAGCTTTGCTTGTTGAAAGCATGCTGAGAAAGGTCACAAATGACAATCACATCACCCAGGACACTGCAACCATTATAAAGATATGCTGGTTGCCAGGTACCTGAACTTTGATTATGTGATTGTGGAGGTGTTGCAATGGTTGTCAAGTGTGAGTCACTTTTAAGTCACTTTTCTTGATATTGTTGTAGCTTTGAATAGTTGGTAAATAAACAGTTATACTTCAAGGACTGCTTGTGCTCCTTTTCACAAGGACAAACAAAATATTTCAACATTTCTAGGTCGATGATTACTTCAATTGAAAAGTCACATAAATAGGCCTAGAGTTTAAAATATTTTTTTGCAAGTTGCATGTCCTGATAATCATTCACAAGCCTCAGGGGGGAAAGTAACAACAATAAATACACACACCCAAAATGAAAATACTCAAACATTATTTTAATCAGGCCTATTAAAGAAGATCACCTTTTGAAATAAATATTCCATCCCTTCCCTTTTGATTTCTCCATTCTTAATACATACCATTTGTTCAGTCTCCTGGAGCTGCCTGTTAAAATTGCGGAATTCCTGGGCGGTTTTCCTGGCAGTTTGGATGGAACCGCCGGAAAGTGCAAGGATTCCTCTGCAGCTCATACCTGGACCACATTCATTTGCATTTTGATGGGAACACAGATACCCAATACATTCACCAGGAGTGCAAACTTCTGATCTCACAACACTGCAAACCTAGCAGAAAAAGTCACACGATCAATAAAGATTTGTCAATTACAGTATAAATATTTCTAATACGATTCAATGAACTTATTTTATTTGTTTCTTTATATGTAATGTTTCTAACTTGCCACTTATTAGTTGCCTCCAAATTCAACCCTCCCGCCTTTAGGTAAAACTATACCTAAAAGCAGATCTGAATTCAAAAACATAAGATCCCAATTGGATCAGTCAACAGACTTATCTTGTTCAGCATTGTCTTTTACAGTTCAAGGTTTCTTTTAAAAAAGAGGCATTCTTTTTTGGCTAAGCTCTGCAGGAGCTGATATTCAGAAACATGCAACTCTGAAACAAGAAATGATGTATGATCACTATGACTTTTTGCTAATAGGTAAATTTGTCCAATATCTTTTTAAAGTTACTCTCATTAGCAGCTATCATATAAAGAAGCACTGAAATTAAATAATTCCTATTTATTGGATCTATGTGGAAAGTTTGATTTCACCTGGAAATTTCATACATTTCAACATACACATAGAGTTCAATAATCCAAAATAAATATGGCTAGAATCAGTGAAGATATGCTCAGAACCTATTTGGTGTAATGATTAAGGCATCAGGCAAGAAACTGGGAGACTGTGGGTTGTAGTGTCATTTTAGACCCAACCCCAGCTGGGTAACTTTTGACTAGTCACTTTCTCTCAGCTGTAGGAAGGAACCAATGGCAAACCACTTTTCAAAAATCTTGCCAAGAAAACTGCAGAGACTGGAGAAACTTCTCCAGATGTTCAACAGGAGTCAAAACATGGCTTGGCACAAATACTTATGCTCAGGTACCTGCCAAGGTCATGGCAACCAAGAGGTTCAATTCTAGCCTAAATATGCTTCAGAATCCATTCAGAATCAAGTTGTTTCTGAGGACTACATATGTGACTTACATTTCATCCTCTCCAGCAGAATCATAACAAGGGTCAGGGGGAACAAATAAAATTCCTTACTACTGCTGTCTATTGAAGGAGTGTGACTATGCTGCAGATAAAATGTAGTCTTCCAGAACCATATTACTAAATGGCTTGAATGTTCTGCAAAATGTATACAGAATCTAAGTAATGCTTTTTCTCCACAGATTTCCAGTGCAGAACAAATTCAAAGTAGCAAGGACGTGTCTTAGAAAAGATATTTGAGCGTTGGTGGCTGGATGATATTAACACCAACATGCTATTTTGATTCTTCATTCATAACTAGTATTCATGATGCAAGTTTGATATGTCTTAAAGGACAATGTAGCATTGGGCTGCTTTCCATATACATTCATATTCCTGTAATTACAACACATCTGTATTGGGGTTTCTGTGTGAGATGGGAAAAGAAGGAGGAAGGGAGGGAGCGAGAGGGAGGGAGAGAGAGAGAGAAAGATAGAGATGGAATCTGTAAATCTAAAACTGGTTGCCACTGTTAATATCCCTTATTTATTATGATACTTTGGATTTTCTACTTTTTTCCCTTGAAGTATAAAGTAATTACAGATTGCATACTTCTGGACAAACAAGTGTCCTTGGAGAACAAAGGCCTCTTTATTTTTAAAATACAAGCCTTGGTTTAACTGTACAAACATATTCACTGGGTCTGAGAAAAAAATAATAACTAATTCATGAATCTTTCTTCTTCTACACTAGCATTGCTTCTAACCAATTCCAACCAATTGTATAACATGTATAAGGTAAAGGTAAAGGTTCCCACACACATGCGTACTAGGCATTTCCGGCTCTAGGGACAGCGCTCATCTCCATTTCAAAGCCAAAGAGCCAGCGCTGTCTGAACACGTCTCCATGGTCATGTGGCCAGCATGACTCAATCCTGGAGGCAGAGGAAGCACTGTTACCTTCCCATCAAAGGTGGTTTCTATTTTTCTACTTGCATTTTTTACTTGCTTTTAAACTGCTAGGTTGGCAGAAGCTGGGACAAGTAACAGGAGCTCACTCCGTCATGCAGCACTAGAGATTCAAACCACTGAACTGCCGACCTTCTGACTGACAACTTCAGCATCTAAGCCACTGAACTACTGCGTCCCTATATGTGTTTGTGCATATGTCTGTGTGTGTGTGTATGTTTGTGTGTGTGTGCATGTGTGTTTGTATATTTATATTTAACATATATGTATACATATAAATGCAGGTAAATGGGTTTAAACAGAATCTATAATTCGGTCTCAGTTTTGTCATTTGTACAAATAGATCTGCTTTAGAGCATTAGCTTTACCTTATTAATGACTGGAGTCAAGTTGGGTGCGACAGCCATTTTATTCTGCAGTAGTTCAAATCCTGAATCAGGGTCTAGAAGACGACTTTCGAGCTCCTCGGCATTTCTCCTCTTTTCTAGAGACTCAGCGAGCAGTACAGAAGAACCAGCTATGCGTGCACTGGCATTGGAGGATGTGACATGTGCAGACCTGATAGTTTTGAATGCCCCTGTGGAAATAAAGAGAAATGTAGTGGGAATTGATAGTAATTCAAAATCCCCTTTTCCCCCTTCAAACATTGAGTACTGAATTTTACTTTTAAAAGTCACATTACAGAAGAAAGGAAGCAAAACAGCTTCATAAACCCGAACTGACCAGTTACCTAGTTGAATAATCTTGCTCTTGACAAGAATACTAAAGAAGAATTACCACCCATCTTTTCAAGAGGGCTTTAATAACAACAACAACAGAGCTATAAAAATCCAAGAAGATATTTTCTTCATTATATCTTTTCCAAGGCAAAGAAAATGTTACCCATTTTCTTGGGAATCCTATCAGTCTTCACAAAAGAAACAAAAACAGAAGAATGCCCCGAGTCATTTTTAGAACAGAATTGTATAAACCTTGAAATACTGATTAGCTAGATGAAAGCAAAGGGTTTGTGTCTCACAAGCATTGTCATGATAGCCAAGCAAATATATCCCATAAACTGGGGGGGGGGGAGACTTAACAGGAATTAGTCTTCTGAATTTAGGATTTTTTTTCTCTTCTAAAATGTAACACAAGATAATTGTAAAAGTATTCATTTGACCACTTCTGAAGGGTAAAATCTCCAGAAAACAGAAATGCTTTATAAGAACAAAGTTAATTAAATTTGTAATAAAATGCTTCTTCAGCAAACCCAAGTATGTGAAAGTTTGAAAAGGAATAGTGCTCTATAACTGCTAGGACATCAATTTTGCATCTTCGTACCAACTACAGAATAACTATTAAGTTGTGATAAACTCAGTCCAGAGAGGAAAGGGCTGATATCCAGAAAAGGATTCCTTAAACCAGATTCATTTCTGTTTGTTTAGGAATATCTGTCAAACAGTTTAAGATTGCTGTGCAGAAAAAAAAACCTTCAGTAAAAACAAAAAAAAAATTCTATGGCTATTGAGTCACCATATCCATAAAAAGGCATGTATCATGAAGTGGCAGCACTGTTTTTCTCAGCTTCATCCCACAGACACTTCAGAGAAAGCCATAGCAACAAGGCATATAGAATTAAAATTAAAATGAATTACTTTTACTTCCCTAGTATCATACAGCATATTCATGCGTGATCCTAAGGGCACCTCTGAGCTTCTATCATGTCATAAGTGAATTCAAATGTGAATTCAAGGCAGCAGAACTCTGACTTTCAGACTACAGGGAGTAGGGAGGGGATGAGCAAACTATGCTGTTTTATACATTAGTTTTCTTTAAACTATATATGACAATTTTTTTTTAAGTGAAGATGGCACAATTAAAAACTTGTTCTTGGGGTATATAAGCAACTGTCCAACTTGTTGTTGTGATGAGATGATATACCACATGAACTAGACAATCTGGTGACCAGGTTTTAATAATACATAACTAGAGTAACATACCATGAGTATGCACTACTAAATGTTTCTTGAGGACAGGGAAACACAATATTGTTGTCTACCCACCACCAGCTTACTGGGAAAGCAATCTATATATGTCATTGATTTCAATGCATCAAAACTATTTTTTTCAACTTATGCTGGGTTAGGTGTTGATGTGAAGTTCACCTGTTGTACTTTATTTCATGATAGATAAATGCCTCCATTCCAAGTGACAACTGTTAATTGTGGCTGAAACTCCCTACTGTCTACCACTACCAGTTGCTTTCTTCTAGTCTGGGTTTCCATACTAGGGAAATTCTGCACCTTCCTTCTTTAACCAGTTTACAAGTAGACAATAAAAGGTTTGGCTTTTTTTTAAAAAAAACTTTTTTTTAAGAACTTCACTGATTAAAGAATAAACAGATTAAATTGACAAGGGTTCTATCAGTTTTCCCTTATAATCCTTCCTTCCTTCTTTCCTTTCCTTCCTGTTTTCCTTTCTTCCTTCCTCCTTCCCTCCCTCCCACAGATGAAAGAGTGAAACAGTAGACCTTTCATCCTTCCTTCTGGTAAAATTACCAAGTTCTGCCAACTTCTTTTCCTATTCATGTGACAGGAAAAAATGATAAAATGGTAGTGCATTATTACTTTTTTTTTTACTGATCCATCAGTGGATGCATCGTATGGAAGGAGTTAAATGTGAGTGGGATTGATACATAAGATCAGGGTTAGGGTTAGTTTTAGAGTACATAGCAGTGATAAAATTCAAAATTTTCTCTACTGTTTTTGTGGGCATGGCATGGTAGGCATGGCTTGATGGATGTGGCTTGGTGGTCATGGCTTGGTGGTCACGTGACCTGGTGGGCATGGCTGCACAACTGACTCACACACAACATAAAAGCTGCTGGACTTCACAAAAAATGGCCCCTGAAACAAGCAGGAACCTTACAGACAATCAGGCACAGCTGATTATCGCACAGCTGATTTTTTAACCTTTTAAAGCATTTTTTTACTACCAGTTTCGGTGAATAGGTAGTAAAAAAATAATTTAAAAAAGTAAAAAAAAGTTCTGACAGCACAGCTGATTGTCGCACAGCTGATCATTGGAACTTTAAAAAAAACTTTTGTAGCATTATTTTACTACTAGTTTGAGCGAATAGGTAGTAAAAATGCTTTTAAAAAGTAAAAAAAAATGTTCCCACAATTGCACAGCACAGAAGATCGTTGCAACTTGTTTTTACTTTTTAAACCATTTTTTTTACTACTGGATCAGGTGAACAATAGCATTTTTTACTACCAGTTTGGGCAAACTGGCCCGAATCGGTAGCATGTCATCCCTGGTCCATTGAAACTACATGTCTTCAAAGAGCCAGGCATGGAAAAGACAGAAATTGCTGCTTGTTTTCCCAGAATGGATGTAAGGGCTAAAGGGGAAGGGGGATTCACAAATCAGGAATTGTGGTAAGTACATTTTGGATGTACTGTAATATTAATACAGCACCATGACTAAAGCAAAGGGAGAAGCTAAAACAGACTTTTCTTAAACTGATTTTATTTCCATCAGTTTATACCAAGGAGTCATGCCATTTTACATACAGAAGACCAATTAAGAATGCAGTATAAACAAACACTTAAGGCACTACTATTCCTGTAGTGGCTGCTTGAGGCTTTATCAATAGAGCCAGCAATTGGGGAATAAGTTCATTATTTGTCCTACTATCATCCCTAGTCAATATATTATTTAGACTATTGAAGTCCTATATAACCCAGAAAAATTATATCCTATGGAAATAGTAGGATGAATGAAAATGTAATTAACAGTGATGCATGCTTTCTATCATATCTAAAACTAAAAAAAAATATTGCTATTGAATCAGTTATTATTCAAAAGACAAGCAGAAAATGTATACAATGTAAAAAGGGCACATTTATCTGGTATAAGTAGAGTTATTATATGTCCTTTATTATACAGGCAATCTTTTATTTCAGAAAGCTAGCCTTTAGATTTGTTTAATTTAATTATTTATTTTCTTGGTTTTGCTCATTAATTTTTGTAAAGCAAACTTATTAAAAACCATTTTTTTTACCTTATGGACTTTTTTTGGAGTTTGTCTTTTATTTTTTCCAAGAAAATATGGTAATTGTAGGTATAAGTTATTAATTCTTAGGCCTTCAATTGTTGAGATGTACTTTCACAGCAGACTCCCTCCCCCCCTCCCCCCCCGAAAACTTGTGATATTTTAATTTAATATCGGAAGATGAATTTCTAAGACTTTTCTCACTCTTTCTGGTGAGACAACAACAATTTGAAGGGAGACATCCTCTGCATTTGCAATAGGAAAGATAGGTAATCAGATAGCAAAGTCATTGGCAATTGAAACTTGAGGGTTATACCTGAGAAATCTATGCTGCGGCTGGCTTCAAACTGGGCCTTCTTATTTTGGTATTGTTCAGTGATTAGATACAGGCTTTTATCAAGAGCATCCATATCTATGGACAGGGAAGAGACTTCATCCACAAGAAGTATTTCAGAGCTTAAACCTTCAATGGTCTGCCTGGAATTAATACAAGAAATATAATATTTATATACACATTTTTCTGTATTATTACCTCTCCCCTCTAATTGCTTCCCTCAAATATTAGGACAATCTAATCACAGCAAAGGCAGCAATATCTTTCTGAAAGGCATGTAAAATAACGTTTATGAGGGCAGGGCATCATGTAACATCTTTATCTCTCTGCTCTGGGGGCTTAAGGAAAGGTAGAGTGATAGACCACTCTGATAGCCTAGAATAACATGGACAGATAAAAGAAATCATTTTGTCATACAATCTGTAGCTGGAACTCATTCCCACAAGCTATAGTAACAGTCACCAATTCAGATAGCAGGAGTAGATAAACCCAGAAAGGATATGACTATCATTGTTTATCAATCATAATAGCTACTATATATTATCTCCAAAACCAAAGGCAGTTGCTAAGCAACATGAGGAGGGACCTATCACACAGTCATGGAGTTCTTGATTGGTCTGACAGATTAGAGAGACCTATCTTGCATTAAAGTTGGGGAAAGATGTAAACATAGGAAAAAACAAAATTGCTGTTCAAAAGCTTTTGCATGTAAATAGACAAAGGCTAAAGTTGGCAGAAAATAAAGAAGCATTTTGTTCAGAATTATGCTCATTTAGAGAGCACTTAAGAAGTTCATTTATAAGCAGTGTTTTACAGTTCATAAACTCTGAAACAAATGAGTGTTATGTGATTTGTATTTTCATTTTTCATCGGAGGACCACAACACAATTTCCCTAACCATAACAAAGACAGTGCTTGTGAATTTGGGTTTGAATGGAATCAAGTAAACTCCTTTTAACAACCAAATGTCGTGACCCGTCAAAAGCGCGGACGACAAAAGCGCGATCGACAAAATCGCGCCTTTGACGTCATCACAGCGCGACGAAAAAGATCGAAAAATTCAAATAAAAATTAATAAAAATTAAATTAAAGCAAGCCGATTCACATAAAGGTAAGGGTTAGGGTTAGGGTTAGGGTTAGGGTAAGGGTAAGGGTTAGGGTTAGCTTTAGAGCGTTAGCGTTAGCGTTAGGGTTAGGATAAGGGTTAGCGTTACGTTTTTCGTTACTTTAACGGTTAGGTTTAGGGTTAGGTTTAGGGTTAGGTTAAGAGTTAGGGTTAGGGTTAGGTTTAGGGTTAGGTTTGGGGGGGTTAGGGGAAGGTTTTAGCTTTATTTTTACATTTTTTCGATCTTTTTCGTCGCGCTGTGATGACGTCACAGCGCGCTTTTGTCGAGCGCGATTTTGTCCTACGCGCTTTTGTGGTGGAACCCCAAATGTTGAAACATTATTTTATGTATGTATGTATGTATGTATGTATGTATGTATGTATGTGTATATATGTGTGTGTGTGTGTGTGTGTGTGTGTGTGTGTTTTATTTGTGCAAAGGCAACAGTAAAAATATTGGGTTTCTGTCGTGATGGACTCTTGTGACGAGCCGATTGACAGATGATGGAAGCAGTTAGCTTCCTCCCATAATTGGGGCTTACCAGGGGTTGTGACACTATATATGTATATGTATATGTATATGTATATGTATATGTATATGTATATGTATATGTATATGTATATGTATATGTATATGTATATGTATATGTATATGTATATGTATATGTATATGTATATGTATATGTATATGTATATGTATATGATGTATATGTATATGTATATGTATATGTATATGTATATGTATATGTATATGATGTATATGTATATGATGTATATGTATATGTATACGTATACGTATACGTATACGTATATGTATATGTATATGTATATATATGTATATATATATGTGTGTGTGTGTGTGTGTGTGTGTGTGTGTGTGTGTGTGTGTGTGTATATATATATTGGGGGGTGTCGTCACTCCTTCTTTGGTGCTGGCAAATCTAAAGAAAAAGCAAGCTTACCTTATTGTAGCAATGGCATTGGCCACCTGATCCAGTCCCTGCTCAGTAATGCGGGGATTGTCCAACATCTGTTGAATGTGCTGCATTTTTCTTTCCATTTCTAAAAGGTGGGTACTGTAGCCAGAGGTCATTGTCCCTCCTTGCAAGTGCTGTGTTGAATTTTTCAAGGAGGCCTGACGTAAGCCAAACCTTTGAATATCATCATCATAGGCTTGGAAACAAGGATGGCAGGCGTCACACTGGTGATAGTTGCCACAGTAGCCCCGTTGGCACTGATTACACTGGGGTCCTGCGAACCCAGAGCGGCAAAGGCAGCTACCAGTCAGTTTGTTACAGCCCATTACCTCTGTGCCTTGGAAATTGCAGTCACAATCTATAAAGACAGCCCCCCAAAAAACAACCAACAATTACTTAGAGGTTTCTTCTCATATATTGCCTTCAACCTTCAGTAGATTCATTCATCATTATCATTAGCATCATCACCATCTAAGCCGGCCAGGTCATTTAACATCTGAGAGCATTTTGTAGGAGCAAGCTGAGAGCAAGCTAATCCACAAAAACATATTTTTATCAGGAGACAAACCAATGACGTTATTATCTATCTACAAAGAGCTATGGAAATATTCAGCCAAGCAAATATTCAGAAACATAAACAAAATGGGGGGGGAAGCATTCTTGAAGCTCTGGAAAGAGAAATATTATTGAGAAGAGAATCAGGCTATTCCTTTCTTCCTAACTCCCTGGGATATGTGAGGGAGAGAAAGAAAACCACAACCGCTTTCAAGATTTTGTTGCTATAGCCTATCTTAATAAAACAGAGTTCTAGTCAGTTTCTAGTCTACTTTACTGGGATGTTTCTACCCACCTGTGTAGCCTCCAGATTGCTCCCTATCAGATTGGGTCTCCTCCCCCCCCCTTTTTTTTTTGCAGGGCATACTTTTTGAACACTCTGTGAAATATTTAAAATGAACCTTCAGTTTTTCCCATCGGAATGGCTAGGGGGCTATTACTAAAAATTAAAATGATACTGGAGATTGGTACTATATAATAAGTGTATTATTTACTGTATTATAAGTGTACAATAAGTGTATTGTTTACATTATGATATATGATATTATATGATTAAAGATGTAAGAAATTAAGTTAGGTGGGATAGTTTTTATCTGTGGGCTGTCAAACTCCTGAATGAAAAATACAACATAGTACAATTGACTACAACAACAACATAGTACAATTGACTTGTAGGGCCATGTGATGTGCAATACGTTTACATGGTGCAATAGGACTGGGTGTTTGTTAGTAGGATTCACTGGGCTAGGGATTTTTTTGTCTTTCACTGTGAGTTGTATTGTGTTGGGGGGTTGCACAAAGGGACGCTCAGCCAATTTCATTGTACACATGTTGTATTCTGACAATAAAGGTTTGAATTGAATTGAATTGGATAGAGAACTAGAATCCAATAAAGGAAGTAACTACAGGCATATTTCATTCCTATAAGTATTATATTGTCTATTCCAAAAAATAGGGATTATGCAGAGACTAAATGCTAAAATTTATTATCCATAAAATATGTAACATATCTATCTTTCTAAGTGTTAAATTCACTTTACAGTTAAATTCACATTACAGAGAAGGAAATCCTTCTAAACAGGAAGAAAGGAAGCAGAAGTCAAAAATACTACTTGGAGGTGTGTGTGTGTGTGTGTGTGTGTGTTTGTGTGTGTGTGTGTGTGTGTGTGTTTTCAAGTTGACCAACTTCGAAAAATCCTCTCTGGACAGCTTACAGTACTTTAAAAATTTGCACAATTTAAAATGATAGGACTGAGTGGATAAAAATACATGATAACTCTCCCCTATACATGATACTTTAAGGGTGTTTTCTCATTTCATATCCAAACTAGAATAGATAAACTTGTTATTAAATATTTACTAAATTTCCATCATATGGAATACTAAGAAAATAATATATAAGCTAAACAAGTAGGAGGAAGTCAAAAGGAAAGGAAATGGTTACAAATCTCTGATAAGAATTAGAGCAGAAACAGATGTCAACAGAAAAATCCTAATGTTGAGGACAGATGGTTAGCAATAAGATATACAGAAGTCTCCAAGCAGATATTCCCAACTTTCCATACCTCTACATCCAGTCCTAACATTTCCAAATGTCTGGTGTGGACATTCTTGTACTTCAACAGCAGAGCACGTCAGTCCACCATAGCCTTCCCTGCATGGACATTGCCCTGTAAACTACAAAGAAAAGCAGAAATGTCACTGAGGAAAGGACATCAACACAGAACTACAAAGCTTTGTCCAATAATCTGGAGAACAGAACAGGCCACGGGAGGCTTGAAAGATAGAGATCAAGCTGTGACACAGAAGAAAGTAGGCTCTTCTGGTGGGTAAAGTCTTGTTCCAAGCCTAGTGTTGGCTTTGGAACAAGAGGCATCTGCAGCTAAATCCTTGCTTGGTTTTAAAGTTTAGTCATCACAACAATCTAGATCTTTCAGATTAATTTAGATTTTGTCAACTGGATATTGAAGTAGGATTGCTGATTTAAGAATTAGCCAGTCCAGTCTTTGGAAGCCAGTCCTCCTGAGAATTACAATTCCACTACACTTGAAAGGCAGTAGAAGATCTAAATGTTAAGTGGCTCCTAAGCTTTAAATGGCTCCCAAATTCCAGATGCGTTATTCAAAGCCTGTTCAAGCACAATTCTTCCAGCTAGGAACGTCAGTAACATAACCTAAAGCAAAGCTGCCATTTGAGGTACAGAGCTGCAGATGGCACCAGCAGTTCTTCCATGGTTTTTCTCAAGGACGAAAAAAAAAACAGAAGCAATCTCGTTTGAATGCTCCTAGAAACTCCTAGAAACAGAACAAATGCATGTGTGATGATTTTAAATCTGTCTTTTCTTTTTATTATCTTTTCTTCTTTTTTTTGTAAGCCACCCAGAGTCCTTCAGGATTGGGCGGCCTATAAATTATATTAATAAATAAATAAATAATAAATAAACGTATCAAGCCCCTAGGACTGGCAGGAAATAAGAAACACTTGATTTCTGGAATGATCTTTATTCTAGTAATAGTATCAGATTGAGGAGACACAGAACCTTGAAGGCCTATCAAAACAGTTCTCCAGATCTACTTATACCTAGCATTCTTAGGCTCTTTCTCACACTTTTCATTCCCCAGAACTGAGGATTCGTCTCTGTAATACTTTCCTCCTTTCTTTATGTTCCCAAGGTTGTTAGACATTCCATCACTCTCTCATAAACAATAAAGTTTAAGAAAAGATGTTCTAAGATGTCAGGCTTCTAGTTAGGAAGCTATTCTATTTCCCACCCCTCAATGGAACAACTGTGCTAAAGACAAAGAATGAAAGATAGTATGGGAAAACCTCAAAGGAGTGCTCCTTTCAAAACATTTCTTCCTGTGAATTTTATGTGGATGAGACTGGACGATTCAGCATCATCTAGAAGCTTCTGTAGCAGAAGAACAAAACAGTGTCTTCCTCTCAGGAACAGACTGTTGAGTGCCCTGCTCATGGAGCTGTGAATTGCGATGGTTTCATATTCCTCTCTGCCTTCCCACCCTCACGAATTGAAAGCAGTTGCTCTCTTTCTTCTTTGCAGTGGCTACCTTGTTGCACTGAAGGCTGAGTGAATTCTGAGGGTGGCAGTTGCAAGGCCAGCAGCCCTCCCCACTTGCAATTTTCCAGTGATTCACAGCACACTCATCACACTTCTCTCCTGCCACATTAGGAAGGCAGAAACAGCGTCCAGTTTCATCATCACAGGGTACATTTCTGCGACTGCCCAACATGTTGCAGGCACACTCTGAAAAACAAAATAGAGTCAGCTGCCTTGTCAGAACTGCTGGAAGGAAGAAGGGTTATCAAAGCTTTTTGACACTCAATAGCATCAGACTGAGGAGACAAAATTATAGAGTACACCAGTCAAAGGTGGCAAAAGAGGTCTCAGGCTGCCTTCCCCTACTTGATTGCTCCATGCACTGAATTTGTGAAATTCATTGCTGCACCATAGTTATTTCTATGAATTTAGATGCCTTTTGGAAAGGGATTAGAACAGTTTGATGGAGGAATAAAATGCTGTGCAGTTCTTCCAGGAAATAAATTAGGAACATTGACTCCAGGATCCCCTTTTCCCCAGCTACATTATTTCTTGCTTCAGCTCACCTATAAAATATGGAGTTGAGCAAAAGAAACAACCAGAATAGTTACATCTACTTCTGGAGCTTCAATCTGAGGAAAGCAGGAACCTGCACTGCAGGTTGAAGACAACCATTATAAAACACAAATACTGAAATCTCCAATCCAAGAATTATAAATGTTGGTATCTGGAGTATAGTTTCAAACTATAAGTATGAAGGATGTTTGCACTCATGCTCTACTAACCAGTTACTGTATTATGACATTTAGACAGAAACTTGGTATAAATTCTATTTTTTTTCCTTTTCCTTAGATTAATAAGGTAGATAGGAAGCCAGGCTTTTAAGACGAAATTTTTTTTCTGGGATTTTATGTTATTGTTTGCCTTATTCAATTTAACAGTTGCTTACTGCCATCTCTTGGGGAGTAACTGAAGAATGGAATTATTGCTCACATATAGCTATTGCTTGTGACTTGACTGAAGTTCAAATCAAAACAACATTTGCACAAGAGATTGATGCTGCTTGAATGAGAGTCATTCTAAAATTTGCATGTAAGAAGTGAGATTAGTTTAGCAAGCTGAAGCTCATCTTGAAACTTATCCAAGTTCTCACTATTGAAACCTGGCAAAGAAACATCTGGATCTGCAAATATGAATGTAAGTAAAATTGGCAATTTTGACATTTTAAAAGACGAAACCACTTCAAGGTTAGATTTAATGTCTATTGCAAATCTAAGGTGGTGAAGCTATGGCCTAATTCGAACATTTCTTCATGAGTTGTTTATTAAGTAAGTTAAAATTGTTTGAGCTCATATAATATAGAAAGCTACAAACCATTATTTACAAATGTCTATGAAAATTCTCATTCATACAGGTCATGGCTGTCCTAAAGGTACTTTTCAAAAGGCAGCTGAACTTTCTTGGTTTTTTTCCTTGAAAATATTTTGCTTCTCATCCAAGGAAGCTTCTTCAGTTCTGATTGAATCTCGCTTTGGATTAGGAGTGAAAAAACCAAGAAAGTCCAGTTGCCTTTTGAAAAGCACCTTTGGAACATTATTTACAAACAAGGAATTTATATTAGCCATCTATGCACAACAAAGCTGAGCAAGACATTCCCTGCCTCTGTCTACTTATTTCAACTCCATGCATTGGCAGGTTCTACTGGAGATGTTGATCTGACTCCCTCCAGGTATTTACAGTCCTCTCAGCCACTTGCAAAGGTGATTGGAAGGTTGGTTCCACTTTTCTCCCTTTTTCTTGGATGACTTTTGTTTCTTTGCCTGCTTCCATCTCTCTCTCTCTCTCTCTCTCTCTCTCTCTCTCTCTCTCTCTCTCTCTCTCTCTCTCTCTCTCCCTCCCTCCCTCCCTCTCTCTTTCTCTCTGTGTGTGTGTGTTCATGTTCTAAGGTGCAGTTGTAGTTATTAACCAATAACTATCTGTGCCTTTTCCTCTTTCTTTTTCTTTTCACAATCTTATTAAGCATGCTGGTTTAGTGTAAAGTTCCAATTTAATCATTTGAACTGGTTATGTGAAAAAATAGGTCATCTTTTCTTGAAGTGGGCTTCAGTATCCACAGTTCCTTCTATATTTATCATATAATTGCAAACTCATTAAGGGAGTACACACAATCTCATAAGCAAAATTTAATTTTCTAATCTCGCCTATTTTAACTTTCTAAACTGCCAATGAGCTAAAAATAACTGAAAATATAGAAAAGGGAAATCAAAAGGGTCAATTTCTCCCCAATAAAGAACTGTACTTTTTAAAATATACAGAACATTCTATAAGGAATGTGTCTGTATTTTATCTAATGCTGGAAACAAATCCAAGTCACTCTAGATTTTAACATTAATAAATAGAAGACTCAACAACTTCCTTTTGTCAGTAATTCATAGGATAACCTAAACCTTACATGCCTCCTGATATCTCCTGGGGTACTACATCTTAAAATTTGAACCATGAAATTATTTTCCTTCTGTTCCTAATGAAAAGATTTATAAGTCTTAAAGCTTTCTCCACATACTGTACATTTGTAACACACAAGTGATCAGTATTATACTATTTATATCATATGCTGAGGATAAGGCCAGCATCTTGGCAAAATGTGGGCGTATTGGTTTGTCATGTCTTCTAATGCCACCCCATGAAATGATTCAAGTCATTTAGATTGCAATAAATCCTCTTGATCTATTTCAGGCTTCAACCTACCTCTGCAACCTTTGGGGTTAGAGTTGGTCAACTGAGTAAATCCAGGTTTGCAAAGATGACAACGGTCTCCTTGCACGTTGTCCTTACAGACGCAACGACCATTCATGCGATCACAGCTAGAATCAGGAACGGTGCCATCTGGATCACACTCACAAGCTGAAAAGAAAGAAGTTAAAACTATAACTTTTTTTAGAAATTGCAGCCCTATCATTGAAACAACATCAAACTAAAGAACAGTTTGGAATTTTATATGGGAATTTATTATTCTTAATTTCTCTTAATTTATCCCTTTATTGTTTTACTTGCCCTTCTAAGGTGTAAATGTGACTGCATATTCTTGTATTTTTTTAAAAAAAACCCAACTCTGATATGGAACATGTTCAAGCTTTGCAGACCAAAACATAGACAATAATAATGAATTGAAATAGAGCCAAAGATGTTTCACTTATCATTGATAAAGATTTACTGATATTATAATATGCATTCCAGAGTGCAGTAGTGTTACTCTTCGTGTATCTTCTAGAATAAAAAATAGAGTTGGAAGGGACCCTGGAGGTCTTCTAGTCCAACCCCCTGCTTTGGCAGGAAACCCTAAACCACTTCAGACAAATGGTTATCTAATCTCTTCTTTAAAACTTCTAATCTTAATTTTAAAAAAACTAACAAAGGAAGCAAAGTAGGCAGGTGACCAATGGCAAAATGGATTATGATCCTGAGCCCATCTAGATCCGTAATAAAAGCAGGACTGAGTTGGCAACATAAAATACATTTTATTACACATTTCCCTTTTTGGGGAGAATTAGCCAATTTGCAGGAATGCTGGTGATTCACACTCCTCTTGCCTGATGTGTTTCCACTCCATTCTGCAACTATTCTTAGTTACTGTTAAGAACAACCAGTAGTGATCTATATGATAGTGATTTAAAATTGGCCCATACTGTTGGAGTGGAAACAGCATATGAATAAATAAATAAATGGGATTCACAAGTTAGTCAGTGGACAGTAACTACATTTGGTTTCCTCTCTCTTTTATTGTAATTGGTGCACCACATTTCTCAAATTAGGCCAGGGTATTTTTGAATTCATTTTGTTTTGCGATAGAATTTTTTTAGCAAGGAGCTGAATTGGAGCAAAAGGAAACTAATACTTTTCTGTTATGCGACCAACAAAGCAGGATACTAAAAGTGAAAAATAAAAACAAAATTTCCCCCTAAAAAACCTCATCAACAATTAAACTAACCTAAAATTTGTTCTAAAGAAGAAAGGTGAAAGAAAAAGAAACAGGAATATATAGAAGGAATCTTGACTGTATTTATTTTTCAGGCTTAATTCAGTTCAAATCATCCTTATTTCCTAAGAAAATCTGAAAACTGTCTTCAGAAAGAAGCAATTAGTGGATTCTCATCACAAATTCAATATATTATCAGCAACCTTCAGTATTCAGGTTTCTACAGAGTTACTTAAGAGAAAAAAAAATCACTTTGCCAAGAACTTCCTAGAATTTTATATTTCTATTTCCTTTGCCATTCTTTTGCTTGTTTGCTTTGAATAATTAAATAAGAACTTATAAAGCAATAAAAAGTAAGTGGGTTTTTTTGAAGTTTTTATCAATAAAACCTATTCTGGGGAAATGTGTTATGAAATTGAAAGAAGGCTTAAGTATCACTTACGGAGACAGACCTCTGGATGGCCAAGATCAAACCGCCGGTTACGAAAGAAGTTTATTTTGCACAATTCACAGTTCCTCCCTTCTGTGTTGTGCTGGCAATCTTCACATACACCCCCACTCTTTCCCCCATTTGCTTGATATACACTTTGGTCAAAATGGCATTTGTGGGAATGTCCATTACAATTGCATCCTAAAAGAGAAAAGAAAGTAACAACTCATGTGATGCTGAATAAAAAGAATGGTGTTTTTAACTTTTCAATTTTACCACTAGATGGCGCTTTGGTCTCTTTATCAATAATAGAAGCTAAAAAAAAACTATCAGAGAAAAATCTATGTATTAGGGTTATTAGATCTAGGCTACAGATATCTGGATCACACAAGATTGAAGCCCATATACAGAAATCTCTGTTGCCATCTTATGCTTATCTAGAATGTTGCAGCTAAATATAATAACCCTACAATAAATACATTTATTAAAATATGTATAACTTTACATACATTCACATGTTTTAATCCTTGGTACCAATTTTTGGTGATTGTTTTAAGCACCTAACTTGAATTTGTGTTTCTACTGAACTAACAGGTGCATTTTGTTGATTTCTAACTTTTACCTATTCATTCCTTTTTCAATAATCACTAAGGAAATATATATTGTAATTAATGTAACTACTCTAATAGGTTTTCTGAACATATTTTTCTAATATATCTCAGCATTCTGAAAGTTTTAAATGTTGGTTATATCTATGTTCAGTTATCTTTTCCTGATCTTCCCTTTTTCTGATTCTGTAAATCATACAAGTAATACTTGCAAAGTTTTCTGAAATTATAACGTGTGCCAATATATTTAGGAATACTAAATATCTTTATTTTTGGAAAGCTTTATTAAATAAATATTTTCCTGGGAAATCAGATAGGCATACATACTATGACATTCATTAGGATTATCATCTTCAGCAGGTTTCCATGGCTGATCATTGTAAAAAGATGCACAGTGATCACAGTTTGGCCCAGCAGTATTGTGTTGGCATATACAACGCCCATGGACCTAGAATGTAAAGAAAACCTGGTTTTAATAGAATGACAGCTGCTGCTGTTGTCCTGTAGTTGTTTCTCACAGTCATTTCTTCCTTACATTGTGTCTCTTTCAGCCTAATTTGGCAGAGAACAAGTTCCATTTTGGCTTGTTTGCAAGATTACTTTCCAGCTCTGCCTATGCTATTACAAAGAGCTTTTTGTGTAAGTCAGATGCTGTTTCTCACAGTTCATATTTATCTCTGAATGCCAAACTATTTAGCCCTAGAAGGCATTGTTACCAAGCCTAGTTCATACCTAACGAGGGAAACAAAAAATATGCACTCCCCTCAGTAGTGCTGATTCAAAAAGCTACTAAATGAAGGGGAATTTTGAGGTTCTTCCAGTAAGAAGCCTACCATCTTGTCTCGCTAATGTTCCTTCTGTCCTTCTGACCATAATGTGAAATGGCGGAAAGAAAGAAAAAGGAGCATACGAACAAGATAACCACTAATTATATAGAGATCTTTTAGTAGGGGAGCCTTTGCAGATATCTACATCTACTCAGATTCCTTCCAACTTTCTTTTCTGCTTCTGACCTTTACCAATTTGATGCAAGACTAAACTATAAAGATTTTTGTCAGTGTTAAAGCCAGAATGTCAGCAGCAGCTGCAAACCAGTAAGAAGGAACGGGCAGGTCAGGGGGGTGGTCCCAACCCACCCCCCTTTAATTTTTCCTTACAATACTAACACACTTTGGTAAGCTTAAAGTTTGCCCACCTTGATGCTCTTTGGAGCATTTCCAACCTGGCTAGAAATTGAATTCTCCTCATCTCTTGCCCCAAACCATAAACACTGAGTATAAGAAACTGCTATTGAGTGAAGGGTAAAGAAAGCAGGTAAGTCTCTTCCCTGCAGGTACCAGTTTCCGATTTCCTGTCTTTTCTAGATGTCTGTGTTCAACTGTATAATAAATTAAATTTTAAACAAGCACTTGAACTTTTGTCTAAACCCTGGCACCAGGAAAGTCAAGGCAGAAGTCCAGCTAAACTGGTGGGCACAAAGCTTTAAGACAGTCAGAAATGCATTCTGAATCAGACTAACCCCTACACTGGGCTAAACTGTTTTTGAAATCAATCTTAAAACATATAGACAGAAAAAAACTATCCCTCTGACAATTTGACACTGCACAGTGCAGGGAATTCTCTCTGCTTTTCAAAAACACAAAGTATTTCTAGCACATTAGTGCACACCTGCAGAAACTTGTAGAACCATATCTGTCACTAAAGAGATCGGATTGCAGCACAGACTCACTAAAATGAAATGAGAACCCAGAAAGTTATACAGACCAACAATGGATGAATGACTGGAAAAACTGATGGAATTAACATAGATGGCTAAATTGCCTGCTCTAATAAAAGAAAAGAATATATTTTGTTTCTGCTTGGAAACCACTTCGGGATGTTGTGCTTTAGATTTTTTGGGGGAGCGGGGTCAATGTCCCAAAGGTGCTTTTTTTTCAAGGGGCAACTGGACTTTCTGGTTTTTCTTTGAAGATGTTTCACTTCTCATCCAAGAAGCTTCTTCAGTTCTCAGAAGTCAATACTTTTCTTTCTTTTTCTCCTTCACCATACATTTCTCTCTTTCCCCTTTCCCTCCCCCCCATTTTCCCATTATTTTCATATTCATTTGTATTTTATACTATGATGAGTTTAATAAAATTATTTCAAAAAAACAAAGCCTTTTCTCTCTCTCTCTCTCCCCCCTCCCCCCCTCTCCCCCTCTCTCCCTCTCTCTCTCTCTCCCTCCCTCCCTCCCTCTCTCACTCACCATAGCCCTGGGCTCTGCAGAAGAGGCATCAGGGGCAGCACAGCGATCTGCATGTCCATGGCAGAAACAGCTGCCTTGCACTTGCATCTCATTTAAGGCATAGAAAGCACTGGGTAAGCGGTATCCCTGATGTGGAAAATGGGTCAGCTGTGTGAAGTTGATTCTCAGGTTGGTGAATTCAGCCAAATCTATTTGGGAGAAAAAAGGGAGAAAAAAAATAGAATGCTGGCACAAGTAGCAAAATGAAACCTAGGGTCTTTAGCTGTGTCATCAATGACCATAGGGACAGGGACAGCCAGGTTAGTATTATTTGTGGAACAATTCTTGGGAGAAAGAATGGGATCACTTTTGAATCTCAACAGCCATGTATGCAAGCATGTATGTACGTATGCATGTATGTAAGTGTGGTATACTTATATATCTCACACACAAAAATAAATATGGCACATATGCATGTATGTCCAAGCAATGCCCATGGCTCCAGGAGAGCCTTCTCTGTGGCTGCTCCGACCCTCTGGAACGAACTCCCCGTGGAGATTCGAACCCTCACCACCCTCCAGGCCTTCCGCAAAGCCCTTAAAACCTGGCTGTTCCGACAGGCCTCGGGCTAAAGAGCTGTTACCCCCGTCTCGAATGGTATGACTGTTGTGTGTTTTAAATTATGCATTGTTATGTTTCGTTTTTTTAATTTTTTGTCTGTATCCCCCTTCCCTGGTTTGAGTTGTGAGCTGCCCTGAGTCCCCTTCGGGGGGAAAGGGCGGCATATAAATATAATAAACAAACAAACACAAATAAACAAGCAATATTGCTTCGAAGAAAAGCTTTTTCAAGGGTATTAAAGTGAGTTTAAAATAGCTGTTGGTATATTTATAATAGTATATAATACTGTGTGTGCCCAACATTCCTTATCTTAAATAGGCCCAATCCATGCACACGGCTATGCAGGAAATAGCTGGTGGTGCATATCACATATGTTTTTGTGTGTTTACAGAATGTGATGCAAAACACAATGCAACACCACATATTGATGCTTTCCCTCTTTTATTAAGACATCAAGCAGCATTTTTGGTTCTCACAATCTAGTTTTACAACTATAATTTAAAACTTGAAGATTGAATTCTTTTGCCTACTCCCTGATTCTTCTGTCTGTTTAGAAATTACCATATTTTTGGAGTATAAGATGCACCTTTTCCCCAAAAAAAGAGGGTGAAAATCTGGGTCCATCTTATACACTGAATGCAGCATTTTTGGCCTCCTGAAACCCCGCCCCCTTCACAAAAATCAACATGCAGAGGGTTTGGGAGGCCTGCAAAGTGCTCCTAGGGACTAGGGAGGGCGTTTTTGCTCATTTTTGTCCCCCCCCCCCAGCCCCTCAGGAGCACTTTGCAGGCCTCAAACTCTCTGCATATCCTGTTTTTCACAAAAAAATGAGGCATGCAGAGGGTTTGGGAGGTCTGCAGAGTGAAAAAAACTTTTTTTTTTAATTTACCTCTTCAAAATCTCGGTGCATCTTATATGCCGAAAAATTTGGTAATCGCAACAGTGGTGTATCCAGCTGTGGATTATTTTTAACACCACCCGCATTCATTGCAAAAATGAGTAGGGATTAAGACTTCTAGTTCTGTCAGCTGAGTAATATTAAGCCAGCCACTATTCTCAGTCTTAGGAAGAAGGAGCTAGCAAGTCACTTCTATAAAAAGCTGCCAAGAAAACTGTTAAGAAACAATCACAAGGAGTCAAAATTAATTTGAAGATTTTTTTTTCATCTATCATTGCTGTGCTACCACCGATCACCAACAGCCGATGGATACACAGTCAACAACAATTCGACTCCATACCAGTTGGTAACCACCTTGTGTCTTTGGCAGCCCATCCCTTATTGTTATATACTAGGGCCAAGCTGTCCGTCCCCCCCAATGCCATTGAATCACAGTGTTTCAAGGCGTTTTAAAGACTTGTTTTTGTTTACTGAAAATGTTTGCAAGTTGTGACATTAGCTTAATTTGTATGTACTGCATACCTCTCAAATCTAAACTACCTCTGTTTAGAAATAAGGGAAGAGCTAACATTCTCTCTTTTAGACTGACAGTGGCCTTTCTTTCTGTTTAGACAAATGTGGACATTGCTCAGTCCCCTTAGACTATTTGTGGGATTCACCCACAAACGTTGTTTATCAAAACTAATAAAAATGTTCACCAGATAACACAATCTAGATCCATCTTAGGTTGTCAGCCATCATACCTCTTCCCAGTTTTCCTACAGGGAAAAATCTTCTTAAAGGAAATCTAGTTAACTCTCCTACACTCAGATTCAATCTATTTACCCATAAAATTAAAAGAAAGTGTTTCCTTGGATGCTTGATTAGCTCCATAAGAGTCTCAGAGGAATGCACAAACTTCTGCAGGCTGTCGTTGTGAATGCCCATTTGTTGGAGGGACAGGAAACACAAAAATACGAGAAAGCCAAACTGAAAACATGGTACTGCCATGTTTCAATCATAACTTCATCAGAATTCTTTTATCCAAATGTGTAAACAAAATATAACAATTTTACCCAGAAAATGTTAACTTCTAAAAATATAGGCAAGACTTTATCATACCTAATCTCTTATTTTAGGCAATAATATTATATACAATATTTATTTCAATACATATTAAGTGATGCCTTACCACCTAACTGTGATCCCATCTTAAGAAGTTAGGGAAAAAATTGTATTCGTCTTAGGTACTACAGTTAAGGCATAAGCAATTTCAACACAACAACATAGCGTTCTGCTTCTTGTAATATTCCAATAAATCTCAAAGCCACCATTTGCCATATATCAAACCAAACTAACTTAAAAAAACAAACTCACTGTTAATCCGTTGGTTTTGAGATGTCATCATCCCTGATGCAAGGTCTACAGGGTTGAACTTAATCTTATAAGAAAAAAAAGACAGACAAATTATTAAAATCATAGGTAGAATTCCACTATCCTGCTTTTATAAAAGTTATTAATGAGATGGCTTGATAAACTCTAATTCTAAACAATGGCAACTGATTGCAATTGGTCATATACGCTAATGTCAGTTATCCAATCAATCCTATTCAATGATCTCCCTTACCATTAAACAAACTAAAAAGTTTTGTACTTACTCATTATTTTAGCTTTACAAACCCTTGTTTCTATTCCTTAAGACAGTGGTTCCCAAACTTGGCAACTTTAAGACTTGTGGACTTCAACTCCCAGAATTCTCCAGCTAGCTCTTCTGGCTGGAGAACTCTGGGAGTTGAAGTCCACAAGTCTTAAATTTGCCAAGTTTGGGAACCACTGCCTTAAGAGATAGTTATGATCACAATTGGGACTGGAATCTTAGTTGCTGAATGAACAGTCATTAAGTGAGATGTCACAATCCTGACATTCTGACATTCCTACTTGTGATCAGTGAGGAAGAATTGCACATCGTTATGTGGATGGAATCCCAGGTAAGGAGTATTAAGGTGCCTCATAGGGGTGAGTGAGGTGCTTGAAGCTCCAGCACAGGCTGTCTGCAAGTTGGGATCCTGCTACAAACCAAAGCCACCCCTGGAAGACTCAGCTGCCCATCCAGTCCAATAATGTGACAGAAAAGACATGGCCTGAGATACCTTAGCTGCCTGCCCAGCCCACCAGCACAGTGCAAAATTGTGTCCCATCCATCTTCATCCATTTTCCCCCCAATTCTCAGGAACAAGCACCATTCTCCAAGCCATCCCACAGTTGTTCTCCAGGCCAGCATCTGATTCTCATTATCATAAGAAGCCTCATTCAGCAAATTGCATGGCTTGTAAAATGAATGGCACGAGCGATTTGCAGAAAGCGGCTTCCAAACAGTCACAAGATTCATAGAACATAGAATAATAGAGTTGGAAGGGATTTGGAGATCTTCTAGCCCAACCCTCTGCTCAAGTAGGAGACCTTATACCATTCCAGACAAGTGGCTGTCCAGTCTTTTTTTAAAAAAAAACTTCAAGTGATGGAGCACCCACAACTTCTGGAGGCAAGCTATTCCATAGGTTTATTGCCCTCACTCTTAGGAAACTTCTCCTTAGTTCTAGGTTGTTTCTCACTCTGACTAGAATAACAAAACTACACCCCTGGATAAGGAAAAGCAATTCCTTTCATAGGGCAAGAATGAGGCCTGCTTGATGGCTGTTTTCAAACTGAATAAATTAACTGAAAATCTAGAGGCAATACTTCTGGATGGTTGCCCCAAGACTGTGAACCAGTTATTCCTCGTGGTTTTGTTACAGTTTTAATTGCATGGTTCTTCTCAACTGCCTGGAATTTGATGCAGCAGTATGTAAGTGCATGTAGTATTGTAAACTAATGTGATGCATAGTGTGTGTGTACAGTAGATAAAAAGGTAAATATTAAGGTTCCCCTTGCACATATGTGCTAGTCGTTCCTGACTCTAGGGGGCAGTGCTCATCTCCATTTCAAAGCCAAAGAACCAGTGTTGTCTGAAGATGTCTCCGTGGTCATGTGGCTGGCATGACTAAATGCTGAAGGTGCATTGAATGCTGCTACCTTCCCACCAAAGATGGTTCCTATTTTTCTATTTCAATTTTTACATGCTTTCGAACTGCTAGGTTGGCAGAAGCTGGGACAAGTAACGGGATCTCACTCTGTTACGCGGCACTAGGGATTCAAACTGCCAAACTGCCGACCTTTCTGATCGACAAGCTCAGTGTCTTAGCCACTGACCCACCATGACCCTATATAGTACATACACACATACATATGAAAGTGTAACTTGGAGATCAATAAATCCCCTGTAATCTTAGCCCCAAAAGTACTGCATTTACAATACCTTTCCCCCATTCTGAGGTTGTCCATGTTGACTCTGTATGTTCTGGCAATGGACATCCTGCCACTTCTGAGGTAAGCCCTTGGGAATCCGGGGGAAAGTAGTAGAACAGTCTGTGGCCAAGTACTGATAGATCTTCCAGGTTTTGCCAAAATCAGTAGAACGCTCAATCACCATGCCCCCTGGCAAAGGACTCTTAAGAGACAGAGGAAAGAAGAGATAACCAGAATTCAGTAGTCTTGTTCTCTACTCTTAACAAGAAATAGGAGAGAGGATTTCATCTGTGTGATTGATCCACAGAACCCAGACAAGCTAACAGTTGAGATCAAAACTCTTACTGGCTTGCAAAGGCCATTTGAATCAAAATTTATTTCCCCAAGAAGAAACAGAAGAACTACGCACATACCCTGAAGTCCAGCAGGAGACTAGCAAGATGAAATTTATTGTTTAAATCTAGTTTGAGAGAAACATGTTTCACATCTGAGGAGACAAAAAAAAGCAATTATCAGAACAGTGGGCCATGAAGATTATGAAACTAAGGACTTTTTATAAAAGCTAGATCATTTATTTCCTTTTTGCAGATAATCTATTAAAACTCAAGCCCTATTTACTAAATCCACACAACCCTTGTCCCTCTCAAATCATTGTTCTACTTTACAGCATGTCCACATCAGCCTTTTCTCTTTCTTTTCCTCCACTCTAAATCAGCGACTTACCATTCTGAGATTGCCACCACCGCTTGTGTCCTGTAGAAGAGAGAACATTTTCCACCCGGTGACTATTGTATGCATGAGGGGTTCTGGAATCACATGAGCAGCATTTCATTTGCCACTGAAACAGGAATAAAAGATGCCATTAAATTTAGGATCTCAGTAGTGTGGTGTTCTACAAAACTAAAACACAAATGATATAATAATGCAAAATAGTGTTAAATGTTACTTCCATTTTTTAGAAACTAGCATTCTGTTTAATGGAATTTTTCATTAGAGGAAGGATTCCTTGATTGAAAGTTTGAATTTTAATCAGTTGGATCAATAAGCATATGTATTTTCAAAGTAGGCTTCTATACACCCCTCCATGTGTGTAAAGGTATATAGAGATCTTGTGTTTTTCCACTTCTCACTTTCCTGGTTATTTACAGGGAGATTTTTCCAACTGCTCTATCTATCCCCCAAGATCAACAGGATGCATGTGGTCTGGTTTCGATCAATTAAACCATGTCAACTCATGGAACCATGGAGTTGTACCTCCTCTTTCTTACTGCTCCATTTTGAAATATTTGCCCCACACCTAGGATTTGACTGGCTCCAAAAATGACATCCTTTAGAAAAATGTGGCTTTCTAAATGCTTATATTAATATATTTCAAAATAGGTAAAGGTTTCCCTGCACATGTAGGGGTGGTGCTCATCTCTGTTTCTTAGCTCAAGAGACAGCACTGTCCAAAGATGACTCCATGGTCATGTGGTCGGCATAACGAAATGCTGAAGGTGCACGGGACTGCAGTTACCTTCCACCAAAGTAGTCCCTATTTTTCTACTTGCATTTTTACTGCTTTCGAGCTGCTAGGTTGGCAGAACCTGGGACAAGTAACAGGAGCTCACTCTGTTATGCAGTGCTAGGCATTCAAACCGCTGAACTGCCTACCTTGTGATCAACAAGCTCAGTTTCTTAGCCACTGAGCCACTGTGTCCCTTATTTCAAAATACTTATAATCTCCTTTCCTTTTCTTCCCTAGATACATCCCCTTGCCCCAAACAAAAGCTATCATTTTTATCAGAACACAAGGCCTGGCTAATGGTTTAAGAGCCTTAACCCTGTTATTTCCAAGCACCTTCTTCCAATTCTTCTTTGGCAAATGTTTACTTTGTAAGGACTGCTCACTACTTTAAAATTGGCAATGCTATAGCTATTCTAAATCTCATCTTCCAAAGGAAAGATTGACACTTCAAAAGTGTTACATGATTTAAAAGCTTGAAAAGTTAAATTAATTTGGGTGACAAATTATGTCGCCAATTTTTACTGGAAACCAAGCTCTCCAAATTTTGCTCTACATTATATATCTTTCCTTCAAAGGGACAAATATTACATTTTGGGTTACATTCTGTGTTTTTTTCCTTCTCTGTGGTAAGTTCATGCCAGAGCAAAATGAATAGACTTGGTACAATTCCTTTTTGAAAGTCTAAAACAAGAAGCCTAGAAGTTGTTTGTCTTCCATTTCACAGAAGAACATTTTTTGTTTATTCAAATGCACATCAGCTAACATTTGACTAAAGTACCCAGGGAGAATGAATACTTTCTGGCAGGTTTGCCATGTTGTATCTTCTAGTTCATTACAACATTAAAGAATTCTGAAACTCCAACTTATAACATGCAAATAAACTCAAAGGTTGAGGGTGACAATATTTGCAGAGTTTTGCCATGTCACCAGAGGAGGTTTTAGCCAAACAAAATTTCATTTCTTTAAATTTCAAAATACTTTGAGCCTAAATCCATCTCAACTTCCTAGATTTGGAAAGCACCAGAAGGCAAGTGGCTTTAGTGAGTGAAAGGTTAGTGGGTGAAAAGTCAACCCTCTTCAGCCTGAATGAGTAATTCAAGGAGCAAGTCAGACTGGGTTATCTCAAAAGGTTTGTGCACAAAAGGCTTAAAGAGACTTCAGCCCAAACTTGACAAACAAATAGTAAAAGATGACAGATTAAGCTAAATCCTGGCTTTTACATTAGTTCCACTGATTCTGACAAAGGCATGTTGAAATAAATGGTGTAAAATGGACCAAATGCCACCAGAACAAGAGTCTGCTTAGAACATTAATATACATTGACAAACAGAATCATACTACTATCAGCAATCACATGATTAAAAATAGTTGCAGGGTGGAAAAAATTTTATATTGCCAGTCTGAATATGGTTGGACAGAATCTGGAAGGTGGTAATTTGGAAGAAACTGGAACATTGGTGGACAAAGAGATTCTGCAAACACATGGCATTAATGTATTACATTGTTAGATTCAGGTGAAAGTCCATAAGGTGAAATTCTGAAAAGGTTGTGTTTATCACTTCGGTAGACTGGAGCCTAAAAGATTTTATTGTATAGTAAAATGAGTATAAATTTCAGATACATTACAGTAGCACAGAGTAGGCTGGATTTTCGTCAAGTACATGATAATTTTAAAAATGGCTCAGGAAAAAGAATAAGTTTTTCTATCCATTTTAACACAACACATTTTATCACAAAAGGTCTTCCGTATTTCCAGAAGGACCTCTCATCAGCTCATATGGTCATGCCTTGACAAATGATCTGTCTGCTGAGCTTGGACTTCTCAGAGTTTGGACCTGACATACAACATACATGGACATTTGAAGCCTGAAACAAACGTTTCACAAGACAGTGCGCTCCAGTGTTGAAATCCTGCTGTTCTTTCAATATTTGGGAAACCTAAAATTAACACTGGATGTAAGGGTTGATTGCTGTACTGAATAAATTGTGTAACATTTTATTGCTTAACGGGGGAAAACAGCCCTCGTTCCAAACTAAAATTTGCCAGAGGAGGTGTGTGTCTCAAAGTTCCCTGGGTCAGACAGAATTTCTGTTCAGCTTTTCTTTTGGCTCTCCTCAAGGTCATGCTGCTTTGGGAGAGCTCTTTCCACTGTTCTTCCTGCCAAGAATATTGGATATATTCCCATCTAGACATTAGTTTTAGGGAGAAATGTGCAGATCCTTCTCTGTATCTGTTGCTATTTTCTGGAATAAGGACACAGCACAACTTCTGCTATCAAGAAGGCAAGTACATGCAGGGTTCATGGAGTTATGATACTATAGATCACTCAAACAGAATCTACACCATATATTAGATTAAGGAAAGGATGTTATTCAGCCAACAACACAGAAACAACATTCAAAATATGGAATCAGACACAGCTGTCTCCTTATAGCAGTTGAATTTACCCAGAATAAATGGAGGTCCAAAGAGATCCCTAATTGGGAGAAATATATATATCTTACTTTGTTTTCTTGTAATCAACGACTTAGTCAGCAATACTAAGAAAACTAGAATGTTCCCATGGAGTATACCAACTTACACAGTTAAATTTTCTTTCTATAAATAATTTTACCTCATATTACTTGTTCATCTTTATCCAGGACAGAACTACAACAAGAGTAAGCAACACGAATCTCCTTAGGAAGCTGTCAAATCACAGAGCAATTTATATGCTTTACATGACCAATTTATATTTCACAAAAAGTAACCAAAATGCCTTTGGGCCACACTAATTTCCCTCTGTGTGGGTGGGAATTGGTTAACCTAACATGTATGTTGTGCCTTATCCTCATAGCAATCATTTTGTAAGCATTTTCATGGTCTAAAATATCAGAGTGCCATTAATTGAGTAATATTTCCTGTCACCCTAGACTTCCTGTGGATTATTTTTTCTTCCTACATCCATATTTTCATCACAAACAGAAGGAATAATCTATGCCTACGTGAAAGAAACAAGAAAGAAAAACTAGAAATATGCAGATAGAAATAAAAGAATGCTTTAGCACCACCCTTTAGGTGCATGCTTTTTAATTGCAAATAACTATACATCCTAATTTGCACAAAACCCCGCACAGCAAGTTGTTGTCTAGCTGCATAATTCTATATATGAATGCAAATCTCCATGTCCTTTCATTTGTTTCAGTTATATGTTCCTTTTCTGGCAATATACAATTGGCCACTGTATGGCGGGGACAGAGGGGATCTTTATCTTAGTCTCTGAAACCACTTTGAAAGAATTCTGTCTGCAACGGTTAAGTCCATGTCTTCAAAAGAAATCTGTACTTGATTTCATTTTCATTTTCTCAGGTAATGTATTTTCATGAAAAAATATTGTGCTTGATTTATGAGTACAATGTCATTTTGAAGCGTAAGCCTTTAAATATTATTGAATTAGTATTTTTGCTTGTATGGAGATTAAATTGCATCATAAATTCCCTAGCCATAAAACTACTTTATACTCAGCAATATTTTAAATCAACTTTCATATATGCAGTGTTTCATTTCAGGAATATTAGTTAAGATGATAGTTGTTTCTATAAATTTGGTCAACAAAGAACCTGGCATGAAATACGTTTAAAAAAAATAGTTTGATCTTTTCAAAAATGTGACTGAAGCATCTGGAATTTTTATTCATATTTGTTTTTGGCAGGGGGGGGGAATGTGAGTTTTCTCAGATTTTGAAATAATGTTCAAATTGTCCCTTTGACCAGCAGCAATTAGCAAGTGAAATTTAGTTCAGAGCTATGAAAAGCAGAACAAATTTCTATATATCACATCCTTGTAAAAGGCCCAGGAGGAGGAGCAGGTTTAGTTGGTGAGTTTGTCATTGTCTGAAAAGAATTTCTGTAATATTCTCAAACAAATAATAGTGGGAAGAAAACCTCTGAGGTCTCATTAAATGCTAAGATGGCAAAAAAAAATCACTTAAAATAAAGAATTGTAGAAAGTTGTAAAATGAAAGATACCTGAAAATAACATTCCCCGACAGTATTTTACATTCTCTAGAGCCATTTAGCTGACTTTTTCAGAATTAGCAAACAATGCAGTATTAATAATAAATAATGAATACTTCATTTTGCAGTTGAGAATTGGATTAATAACTGCCAGTAAACAATAATTGGAATAATAGAAACTGCAGCAAGAATTAGTTCCATCAGGGTTCATATTACTTATCTGATGTATAGGCTGACATTTTAAAGAGAGGAAAGAGCCATGGACTTTGCTGTTTAACTAAGCGTGATACCTGTCAGTGAACTGTTTTTCTTTCTTAAAACACATACTTAAACTTTATCTCATAATAAGTTAATAGCATATGCCTAGAACAAAAAAACTAATTTGAAA